>NC_042617.1:374372286-374672643 GCF_901001135.1 Rhinatrema bivittatum
CTTTTAAAAAAAACAAATGATGGCATTTCCATTTACAATGGTGCGGTCTACAGTTCTTCGAATCAGACAGAAGAACCGAACAGGGATCTGGCCAAAGACATCCAAAAGGTGGGAAGGAAGAGGGAAACGTTGCTTGTTGGAAATTTTAATCTACTAGATGTGGACTGGAGTATCATTGCTGCACAATCTGTAAGAAGCAGATAGATTGTAGATGCCCTTCAAAGTGTTCTGCTTAGACACATGGTGATGGAACCTATGAGGGGAGAAGAGATACTGTACCTCGTGCTCAGAAATGGAGATAAGGAGGATAACTTCCAAAGAAATGCACGTGGCAGCACATTCGCATGCATATGGAGGAAGGAAGAAACAGCAGCAGCAACACAGCACAGGTTTAAGAGACCTGCATCGATCGACGAGTCAAGCGGGGTAAGAGTCCCTCTCTTACCTCTCTTACCTCTCTACCTCTCGGACCCCACTGCTCCGCTCTGAGGCCGCCTGAAGCCGCGCCCTCGCCACCCCGAAGGCCAATTGGAGGCCTCGCACCTCCCTGGGAGTGGCAGCCCTTTAAATTAGGGCCGTCAGCATACACCCCCATCATGCCTCCCAGTTCCGTGGTCTGACCATACCGTCATCACCTCTTCCCTCAAGATGAAAAGCAGACCCTTATCTCACCCCTCCCACACCACATTGCATTACAGGAAATCATGCACTTCCGAAGCCCTCAGCAACTTGCTGATCAAAGATCTTCTGAACCTGGACTTATCAAACCCCAACTCAGCCCTATTCTCTTGGCATAACATCACGGAAGCAGTAGCTAACACCTTATGCCCCTCATTGACAAAGAAAATTAACCCTGCTCAAAAAAACAAACAACCATGGTTCTCAAAGGAGCTCCAATTATTAAAACAAGACCTCAGATGGAAAGAAAATAAATGGCAAAAATCCCCTAACCCTCATATGCTAGCTGCATATAAAGGGGCTCTTCACTACTACAGAAAAATAACTCTACGAACAAAAAGGGATTTTTATGCCGTTAGAATCCACGACCTGGTATTCGACGCGAAGGCCCTCTTCTCTTAAGTTACGGAGCTAACTAAAACCGCCACCCCACCCACTCCGGATGATCAAGCGCAATCGAAAGCCAACGATCTGGCGCTCTTCTTCCAGAACAAAATTTCCAACACTTTTAACACGACTGCCATCCAGCCCTAACCCGCCACCCCGGCCCTCATCCTCCTTCCTTCCTAAAGTGAAAGCTTCATTGGAATCCTTCGAACCCACTTCTGCTATGGAGATTGAATCCATTCTTAAGAAAATGAAACCCTCCTCTCACCCACTCGACCAAATTCCGACCAAACTACTTCTTCTAGTTCCGGATGCTATCTCCAAATATCTAGCCAATATTACTAACTGTTCACTTTTACAAGGAATCTTTCCAGAAGCTCTCAAACTGGCCACTCTCAAACCCATACTCAATAAACGGAACCTGGACCCTGGTGACCCCAACAATTTCCGCCCAATTTCCAACCTGCCGTTCGTAGCTAAAATCATGGAAAAAGTGGTCAACAAGCAACTTTCGGATTATCTTGAAGAACATAAAATTCTCCACGCTTCACAATACAATTTTACGTAAATCACATAGCACTAAAACTCTCCTCATCTCCCTCACAGACCACCTCTGCATGGGCCTTGACAAAGGACAATCCTTCTTATTAGTGCTCCTAGATATATCCACAGCATTCGATACAGTAAATCACTCCATATTACTAAATCGGCTATCTGACATAGGATTAACAGGGTCAGCACTCAGATGGTTTGACTCATTTCTTAGCGACAGAGGCTATAAAGTCAAAGTCAATAATAAGGAATCTCCACGCATCAACTCCCCTCTTGAAGTTCCCCAGGGCTTCTCTCTATCCCCAACCCTGTTCAATATCTACCTCCTTCCCCTCTGCCAATTACTCACAACTCTAAATCTGAAATTCTATATATACGCGGACAACGTACATATCTTGATCCCTGTAACCGAATCTCTGGCAAAATCTCTCAAGCTATGGGACAACTATCTGCTAATGATTAACATCCTCCTGACCAGCCTCAACCTGGTGCTCAATGCAGCCAAGACGGAACTCCTTCTGATCACCCCAGAAGATAGTGACCTCCACCAGCAGTCACACACTCACTCAAATCTCACAAGCGAGAGAGGAGTGATAATTGATAGACACCTGAGTTTGAAGAAATTTATAAACTACACTACCAAAGATTGCTTCTTCAAACTACAGGTGCTGAAAAGACTTAAACCTCTTCTACACTTCCACGACTTCAGATCGGTTCTCCAGGCTATTCTGTTTTCTAAGGTAGATTACTGTAATGCTATTCTTCTAGGTCTCCCAGCATCCACAACAAAACCTCTGCAGATGCTCCAAAATGCAGCGGCAAGAATCCTTACGAACACCATTCGGAGAGATCACATTACTCCTATCCTTAAGAACCTGCATTGGCTCCCAATAAGCTTTAGAATTCTACACAAATCTCTTACTATTATCCACAAAAGCATCTACCACCAGGTCCCCCTTGATCTGCAATTCCCACTAAAACTTCACACTTCGGCAAGACCCATCAGGGAAGCTTATAAGGGATCTCTTCAACCCCCTGCTAACAAAGTGGTCCACCGATCAACTATCAGGGAATGGACCTTCTCAACAGCGGGACCTTCCATCTGGAATGCCATACCTCTGGACCTCAGACAGGAATCCTGTCTTTTGACTTTTAAGAAAAAACTTAAGACATGGTTATTCAGACAAGCCTTCCCTAATCAAGGCTAGCATTGCCATGGCTTTCAGATATAGGCTCCTCTAGTACCCGCTACCTCTTCAGTCTATTTTACAATATTTATCTCATGAAGTTCATTCCCCTTCTTCTGCTTTTCCTCCTCCCAGTTACTTTCCCTTGTTGTATTGTTACTTTCGCTCCTTCTGGTTTATAGTTATCGTTTGTTAATGCCTTTGTTCCATGTAAACCGGTTTGATTTGATCTGTATCATGAAAGTCGGTATATAAAAGCATTAATAATAATAATAATAATAATAATAATAATAATATGGCTGTGGGCAGATCAGTATTTTATAATGCATACACGTGTATGCAGGCTTACATGCAAATATATGCAATGCAATTGAAAGCGTATATCAATGCATTGAATGTATATACTCCTCCTACCTATTTTAAAAATATACATGCATGCAGTCTATTGTATGAGCAAAAATAAAGTGGGATTAACATGCTTAAATCAGTGTATTTTAAAAATGCGCACACCAATGAAATTACCAGTTTTGCCAATTAGTGTACCAGTTCACTCAGTCCTCTAAGTTATTGAGACTTTCCTGGTCCTTCAGCCTGAACTCTCCTCAGTTCACACAGACATCCCACCCGATCAGTACTACATATTAAACATGTTTAATATCAATTACAACCAGATAATTAACAGGTGTAAAATTACACAAGTTCGCAAATCTATGTGCGTATTTTTTAAAATACCAATTTACTCACATAAAATTTTGTCCCCGGACCTGAACTTCCCTAGACTATCCCTTTACTATTTTTTTATTTTTATTGAATTTTAATGAGATTTACATTATTAACAATGTCATCCAGAAAACTATGGAAATAAATTTTCAAAATCAATACATCATCAAGAAATAACCATTTCTTTCTAGTATTATAAGAATAAAGGGACAACACAATTTTTAAAGCAGTTCAAAAGAAATAAATCATAATATTCAGTTACAGCACTGTGACATGTATCAAATTACATTTATCCAACACCCTTAAAGTTATTTAGGAGTGAGAATCTAGATATATCCATAATTGCTCAGGATCTGAAAAAATATATCTATTATTCTGATAAACCAAAATACATCTACAAGGAAATCTTAAAAACAAATTTGCTCCCCCTAGATGTTACTTCTCTCTTCATCATCAGAAAAGATTTTCTTTTCCCTTGCATACTCTTGGTAATGTCAGGAAATACCCTCACTTGCTGACAATAAAAAAGCGTACTGTGGTTACAAAAAGATAATCGTAATATGGTATCTCTCTCCGATATTTGTGTAAACATCACCAAGAGTGTTGCCGTAGACTCTATCTTAGTCTCAAAAGATTTTTCTAAAATGTCTGTTAAGTTACCAGAAGAAATTTGTTCATGATCTTGTTTTTTCTTTACCTCTTCCTTGGCTGGCAAATAAAATATTTTGGAAATTGTTGGTATAGTCTCTTCTGTTAATCCTAGAGGGGCGGATTTTCAGAGCCCTGCTCGCGTAAATCCGCCCAAAACCGGGCAGATTTACGCGAGCAGGGCCCTGCGCGCCGGGAAGCCTATTTTACATAGGCCTCCCGGCGCGCGCAGAGCCCCGGGACTCGCGTACGTCCCGGGGTTCTCGGAGGGGGGCGTGTCGGGGGGCGGGGCTGGAGCGCGCGGCCGGAGCGCGCGGCGTTGCGGGGGCGTGTCGGCAGCGTTTTGGGGGCGGGTACGGGGCGTGGCTACGGCCCGGGGGCGTGGCCGCGCCCTCCGTACCTGCCCCCAGGTCGCGGCCCGGCGCGCAGCAGGCCCGCTGGCGCGCGGGGATTTACGTCTCCCTCCGGGAGGCGTAAATCCCCCGACAAAGGTAAGGGGGGGGGTGTAGACAGGGCCGGGTGGGTGGGTTAGGTAGGGGAAGGGAGGGTAAGGTGAGGGGAGGGCAAAGGAAAGTTCCCTCCGAGGCCGCTCCGATTTCGGAGCGGCCTTGGAGGGAACGGGGGGAGGCAGCGCGGCTCGGCGCGCGCAGGCTATACAAAATCGATAGCCTTGCGCGCGCCGATCCAGGATTTTAGTGGATACGCGCGGCTCCGCGCGTATCTACTAAAATCCAGCGTACTTTTGCTTGAGTCTGATGCGCAAGCAAAAGTAGGCTGATCGCGCTTCTTTTAAAATCTACCCCAGAATATTTATCAAATAACTTTTAAGGAGATCTTTAGATGTCATCCACCTGGTCTTGGGAAAATTGAGGAACCTTAAATTGGTTCTTCTTATTTCATTTTCAATAATCTCCATTCTTCTCATAGCTATATTATCAGATTTTATTAAGTTACACTGCACTTCTTTGACTTTCTTAATTTCTGTTTCAGCCAATTTCAGAGTAGTTTCCAACGTTAGGATTTTATTTTCCATTCTCTGTACATTATTGAAATTTTCTTTCACAGCGGTAATTAAATCATTAATAGCTCTGTTCATATTCACTATTGCCTTCCAAATTTCTTCCAATGTTATCTTTTCTGGGGTCTCTAATGGCACATTAACGATTACGTGTATTCCATTTCCCTTACCTCCTGCCTCCAAGGGGCCTGCCTCGCCCTCCATGCGCTGTTCTTCCTCATTCTTTCCCTCGGAGCCCTGTTGGTCCGGGCTCTCTCCGAAGCAGACAGATAAACACCGTCACTTCTCAGGGTACTAGAAATTTTTGGAGTCGCCAATATCTGTTGTTTTCTCCCCTCTCCTTCTGAGGGTCTGTATGGCAGTGCAGGCATAGTTGGCGCTCCAGGACTGAGGGATGTCTCTTCAGCCTGAGCGTCCGACGGCTGCTCTCCACCGGGATCGCTCACGGCTCCTCCTTCCAGTTTGTGATACATGTCCCCGAAAGTTTCCTTGATTCTCGGTTGTCTTAAAACAGTATTAGGAGTGGAGGTAAGGTTTTCACGAATTTTAGCTTTTCTCTTGGTGTGCGGCATTTCAAAACAAGAAAATCTTTCCAAGAAAAAGAGAAAGAGAAACGCTATTCCGAAAGAGACAGAGTCGAGTTGCTCGCGCGTTCACAGTGCGGCAGACCATCCCTTTTTAACGTGCATATATATGTGCATGAAAATGAAAATATGCATGATTTTTTGTCAGTATTGTACATATCCACAACAGAATTCAGCAAGGCTCTTGTGCCTTCATACAATACACTTATACCTAACTGAACCTAATAAGGTCTGAACTGATGCTTCTGGAAATTATTGCACAAAAAGAAAGCCCTCAGACTCACTGGCTCTTGTCTTATGGGATTGTATGTAGGCCCAAGAGCCTTGCTTATATTGTGGATATGTACAAAATTGCTATTTTTGACTTTTAGAAAATATGGAATATGTGAATAGATGTTGCTTATGCGCATATATGCTAATTTTTACATGTCCAGGTAGGTTCCCAACTGAGCACCAGTGATCATCAGTGGTCACATGAAGAGAGAAGTCACATGAGGATCAATGTCCTGAAATTGAAAACTACAGGCTTTGTTAAAATAGGGAAGGTATCTTGAGGAGGAGATAGAAGACTAGGTGAAACTGAATGAAGTGAAACAACAGTGGGTCAAATTAAAGGAATTATTATTAAGGTAAAAAATCTTTACATAAGAAAAGTAATTAAAAGTTAAGTGGAACAGGAAACTGATATGGTTCTCCAAAGAGGTGGCTGAAAAAAATAAAGGCAAGATCAGCATTCAAAAAGTACAAAGGAACTCAAAACAGAGGAAGTCAGTGAAGAACATCTGATGAAATTGAAAGAGACGAGGAAAGAAATCAGGATAGCAAAAGCTTGAGTGAAAGAAAGAATTGCCAAAGAGGTAAAGTGA
Organism: Rhinatrema bivittatum; assembly: GCF_901001135.1. Lineage (NCBI taxonomy): Eukaryota > Metazoa > Chordata > Amphibia > Gymnophiona > Rhinatrematidae > Rhinatrema > Rhinatrema bivittatum. Next base: position 374,378,927 of record NC_042617.1, read on the forward strand.
GGTGACAAAACATTTTTCAGATATATCAGGGAAAGGAGAAAGGCTAGAAGTGATATTGTAAGACTGAATAGTAACACAGATCATTGTGTGGAGAAAGATGAGGAAAAATAAAAAATATTAAATAAATACTTCAGTGCAGTGTTCGCTAAAGATGACTCTAGAGGAGGACTGATGCTAATTGGCAAGTGTGCGGATGGCAATGGGGTAGATATAATCACAATTTTCAGAAGAGAATATTTTCAGTAGAATTAACAAAAAGAGTGGACAAGGCCATGGGGCCTGATGAGATACATCTTAGAATACTAAAGGAGCTTAGAGAGGTAATAACGGTCTGCTGAAAGACTTATTCAATAGATCTCTGGAAACGGGTGTGGTGTTGTAAGATTGAAATAGGGCAATGTTGGTCCCACTATATAAAAATGGTAACAGAGAAGAGGCTGGAAGCTACAGACCATTTCTCCTTACCTTGGTGGTGGGAAAATTAATGGCAACACTGATGAAGGAAAAGAGAGTAAACTGTCTACAATTCAATGGGTTACATGATCCAAAGCAACATGATTTTACCAGAGGAAGCTTGGGTGACTACAGAATTAGATCAAGGAAGAGCACTTGATATTATTGGTGTCTACAGTATTAGATCAAGGAAGAGGACTGTCCAGCATAGGAGGCTCATGAACAAAATGAAAAGCCTGGGAATGGGTCAAAAAGTGGTAGAATGGATTACAAATTAGTTAACTGACAGATGACAGCGAGTAGTGGTAAATGTTACCTACTCTGAGGAGAGAAATGTGATAAGTGGAGTGTCTCAAGTATAGGTTCTGGGGCTGGTGCTGTTCAATATCTTTATGAGTGACATAGTGCAAGGGTTAGAAGGAAACATTCGTCCTTTTGCAGACAACACTGAGACCTGCAACAGAGTAGACAAACCTGGAGAAGTAGAGAGAATGAAAAGTGATCTAAGAAAGCTACAGGAGTGGTTGAAGGTTTGGCAATTGGGATTCAATGCTCAAGAAGTGCAGAGTCATGCATCTGGGGGGCGGAAATCCAAAGGTGCTCTATGTGATGGGGGAGTGAAAGGCTGATGTGCACAGACTGGGAAAGAGACCTTGGGGTGACAGTGTCTGATGATTTGAAGGTAGTGAAGCGATGTGACAAGTTGGAAGCAAAGGCCAGAGGGATGCTAGGCTACATAGAAAGAGGCATAACTAGCAGGAAAAAGGAGGAGATAATGCCCTTGTACAAATCCTTGGCAAGGCCTCACCTGGAATACTGTATTCAGTTCTGGAGAATGTATCTCAAAAAAGGATAGAGGCAGGATGGAAGCAGCAAGAGAAAGGCAACCAAAATGGCATGCGGTCTACATGGGAAGCTTTAGAGTGAAGGACCTAAATATGTATACTCTGGAAGAGAGGAGGGACAGCGGAGATATGATACAGACTTTTAAGTACCTAAAGGATATTAATAATGCATGGGAATCAAGTTTTTTCTAGTGGACAGAAAACTATAAAACTAGTAGTAATAATATGAAATGTCAAGGGAGTAGACTCAAAACAACATCAGGAAATATTTCTTTACAGAAAGGGTGATGGATGCATTGAATGTCCTCCTAGAAGAGGTGGTGAAAGTAAGAATGGTTATGAAATTCAAAATGGCGTGGGAAAAACACAGATGATCCCAATGGCTAAAGGAAGTAAATGAAGAAAAGGTATAACCTGTATGGAGCGGCAGTTACTACCCTTATCAGAAGGCACGGGGGCGGGGAAGAACATGGGAAAAAGCAACAGAAATTACTAGCAAATATACCATTAATAACAAAATGAAGACAAAGTTATTGCTTAGTGCCACTGAAACAAAGAAACAACAACAAAACTGACAACCATAGGGGCAATTTTCACTTCCCACAGTGATGCAAGGTATATAGGTACTTTTGTACCCATGGACTTTGTATCTATTTTTTTGGGGGGTACATACTTATCCACATGCTTTGACCCTGCAATTCTGCAGCTGACAGTGGGTTTATAAAGCCACACATAGAGATGAATTTTCAAGGAGTTACACATGTAAATGTAACATATTATTGTAGCAATTTTCAAAAACATATACCCACATTAGATGCACGTAATGCGGGTAAAACCTATTGACAATTCTATGGCATATATTGCAGTAATTTTCAAAAGCCCACTCAGATAAAGTGCATTTACACATGTAAAATCCAATTTTAAGTGTTCAAATAGTTTTGAAAATCAGGCCTATCTGTTGAGAATAAAATTTGCACATGTATTTTCTCTCTCTCTCAGCCTATCCCCAGCTCCAGGATAGTCCTTTTTTGCCATGAATAATTACACCCACTATAGGAAACCAGACAGGTAAACTTATCTGCTTGCTGGGAATGATTCTTGCCTGGTGGAATCTAGCTGGGTAATTGCTTAGTTAACTGGCTAGATAACGTTGAAAACTGCTCTCATGTGTAGGAAGCTATGGTTCTCTATATACCTCTGTGTGTAATCACGTGTGATGCTCAGATTTTGCACGCATGAAAGGAAGACCGAAGAGGAACTAAAACCATTTACAGGCAGAAAGCTTCAGGATCTGGAAGCGAAAGAAAAGGGGAGGATCTTAGTGGAAAGGAGAAAGAGTCTTGGGGAAAAGTAGTAAGAGAAAGAGTTGCTGATTTAAATTATAACCAAAAATATGTTTGGAAGTAAGAATTTAGGGTCTCCCATCCCAGTTTACAAGCTATGCTCACGTCTCTAGCTTTTGCATGTTTTATCCCAAAGGGAACATTTGAACATCATCAGTGTCAGTAAGGTTATGGGAAAAATGAAATTTCACAACATGTTTAAGCAAGAATAACTTTTTTTTTTTAACAGAACATTTCTCACTGACAAACAGAAGCTGATTAGCAGCCATGGACATTTAAAACACTTTGTATACACAAGTATAGTCTTGAGAATAAATTTGATAATCTGGGAGTTAGTTTTATTTGCCTTGAAGGACTAATCAATACCCATAAGGCTCTCGATCTTCAGTAAAAGACAGAGTGTCATATTCAGCTTGACTTACAGTTCTGTTTGAAATGATGACAGGATGGAAAACTGTGCTGCTGTACAATAATGGAATCCATATGCCACAATTTACCAAAATATTTTCTAAATTCAGAACCTTATATTGCAAGATTGTCTAAACACTATAACATGTTATTAAATCTCTCTTACGTACATAAATCCCATGAAATGCTGAAGAATCATTTATAATCTGAAAATGTGCATAGAGAAATTTGTTCAGATATGGTGAGCTCTGCTATCCTCAACGAGACTTGCCCTGGGTGGAGATCAGATTGCCATGCAATTCTTAATTAGACCACCTACAATTTACATTTTTAGATTTTATTAATGTTTCAATAGTTCAGTTCAACTCAGATTTCCTATTATGTGAGATATACTGTACACGTTAGATTTTTTAAGATGAATGATGTGTAGCACCCCTACAGGTTGACCACTAGATGTCACTAGGCCCCAGTAGAGAACTCTAATATCATAAGCCTTTAACCCTCTCAATCCCTTCCAACCTGGAGGGCTGTGGTTGGATGCCTCACTCTATTTAGCCGAGCCATTTTTTAGCTCAGAATGATCAGTTTTAGAGAGCCTCCAAACAGTGAGGATGTTTTGCTTTTGCTCTCTGGTGAGACTTTCCAGCCTCACTCTGCACCTTCACTTTGAACCAATACTTTATCATGCACTCCCTGCCACTCATATTAATTACAGAAAGACATTTTGAGCTGGATTCCCTTTTGAGGCAAAAGGGCTTTCATCCTGAGGACTAAAGACCCATGAGAACCACTCTGCTCTCTTTGTGGGCAAGACTGGTGACAGATCCTTCTGAGAGAGACAGTGATGGCTGAAGATGTATCCAGCTTTACCTTTTAGAAGTATTTTTTGGACATTTGCTGTGTGGGGAGTTTTTTTTTTTCTGATTCACTCCTCCCCACAGGGATGCAGTGCTGAAGTAGCCTGATCCCCTTTTGACTTTTCCTGCAAAAGAAATTTCTAACAATATAACAAAGGAGAAATTACAAGACTAGGAGACCCCAATCGGATATCTACCCTTGGGACCAGGACGGGCTGTGTTTCCAGGAAGGATATGCATTCAGGTAGGACTGCTCTGCTATGATTGAGGGGACACCTTCAATAGGATTAGGGCAAGTCACTGGGTGAGTGTTATGTTTTTGTAAGGATGTGAACCCTGGACCGAGATGAGAGATGTCTCCGCCCACAGGAAGGAGCCCTGTGAGCCTCACCGTCGGTAGGCGCAGTCTCAGCATTGTAGGACACAGCTGTATGTTAGAGACATTATTATGAAAGAAGGAAAAGCAGAGCGGGGAATGCAAATAGTACAGTTCTGAGCAGTGCAGTATACCCAGGGTGATACCACTGATGTGAAGATCTGGTAGTGGCCCACAGAGCAAGGTACACCAGGAAGTCCCTTCAGATGAGTAGAGATTACCTCAGACTGCAGATCCGGTAGTGGCCCGCAGAGTGGGGTACGCCGAGGATGTCTGACTGTAGATGATGATGAAATAGTCTGAGGTGCAGGAACCCGGAAGTGGATCTTGTAGCTGGTGCGGCAATACCCTGCAGCATAGGGTATACTGGAACAACTTCACTGTAGAGGAACGGTAATAGCCCGAGGCATGGGGTACACCGCAGAGAAGCTTCAGCAAAGCTAGTATCGTTGAAGTCTGTAGAAAATACTCACAAGTGGTAGTTCTGGGATAGAGTCCCGAGAAGCAGGTCAGGTAGTAGTCCAAGGCAGGAAGGCCCTCCGAGGAGCGGATAGCCAGGAACACGGAGGGGCCTCTGAGGAGCAGGTACCCAGAGCATCCACACGCCAAGAGAGGAATCTGGAATTGGAAGTCCAAGAATGGAGAGGATTCAGCAACGAGGAAAACTCCTTGCTAACTCGTTGAAGCAAAGGGCCAGTCAGCTTAAGTACAGCAGTGAGTTGACGTCATCTGGAGGGGATGCCCCCGAGGTTCCCGCCATGATGTTTACAAAGACGCGCACGTCTTAAGTGATTCTGGAAACAAGATGGCGGTCAGCAGCGCCCACGCCATCCCGGGGACACCAGCGGTGGTTAGCGGAGGCCGCCATTCTTCCAAGGATTGATGGTACAGGGAAAAAGGAGGTGAGCATGAGTGGTCACAGCCGTCTGCTACCGATGGGCGCAACAGTGAGCTTTGTGCAATTAAAAACACCATGGGAAGCTCAATTCAGATGCCAGAAACAAAGGACACCTTCCTAAAAATAAATTTACACATGTAATTTCAATCTTATGGACAAAATGGATTTTTAATTATTGCAAACCAATATACTTTAACACCCAAAACCTGGTCCTGTCTGGTTTGTTCCAGCATCTCATCCCTTGGGATGCATCTACTATCTAAACGCACCAGAAGGAAAAGACCATTGTCTGGACCATAAGCGATAACTTACTCCTATAAAAATAATCCACCATGAGATAGAGAGTCAAGCATGGGAGTTAGTAGCTAACCTGAGCAGCTCTGAAGAGAATAAATATATTTGTGTGCCCTTGGGGCTTAACGTCCCCTCCTGCAAGGGTTGTGTAAATCGGCAACTAACGTGGGCTTTAAGGAGAATGGAAAAATATGTACACTGTTTCGATGAGAAATGCGATGTTTGGCAAATATACAATATACAAGGAAGTGTAGAGAAAAAGAAGCCACGAAACTTACAACAAAATGGCGATTGTTCCCGCACTCAAGCATCGGTGGGAAGGGAAGTACATCATAGAATGCACGTGCGACATGTGCGTCTGATATCACCATAGCGTATGTGGCGTGTGATCAATAAAGCAGTATAAAAGTGGTGGCATGCTCATGACATTATCCTCAGTATGAGGGACTATGTGGTATGGGCATGGTGCCGACCACATTTGCGAGTGTAAGCCGTGATTTCGATATTCAAGGATAGCCGAAGCAAGCAAATTATCTTTCTTTTCAAATATTGGTTATTTATTTAACATCTACAGACATTCTGATTTCTAATGCTTTTAGCGAAGTGGCAAAAAAAACATAAATAAAAAATAGTGATAATTTATGAAGCCAGCATGGCTAAAAAATCCACCCCAAATATTTCCAGTGAGGGCAGCCCACCCAAGCCACCTATGGAAGAGGCCTAAACTGTGCAGTTGGCGGACAGTGAGTGAGTGAGGCAGTCATCCCTGTATGTGGGTCAGGCCAGTATTTTGGCCTTACAGAAGTGGCAAGACTGCTGCAGTATCATGCTGGGCTACATATGTCCTTTGCCAGAATGGGAGCAATCTTGGCAGTCAAATACAATAACTGTAGAGTGGTACAGCATCTGGAGTGGCAGGCCTATCCTTCTGCTTCCAGCACCTTCCACTGTTTAGCAATTCAGCAATGGCAAGACCAGGTTTCCCCTAAGGGGTCGAATGAAAGCAGCAGAAGTACTGTAAGAGACAAAGCGGTGGCAACTGAGAAGCCTCCTTCGCCGAAGGTGTCAGTCTTACCGGAGACAGCTCATGCAGTAAAAATCTGAGACCGGGTGGGGTAAGACACTCTTGTGGAGATAGTTGCCTCCATCACCATGTCAGGGTTGAGGAAAATTCCCCCTGCAGGTGGGACCAAGAGTGATCCCAGTAAATTCTCCTTGGCTGAGCAGATGGAAGCCCAGGAGCAACAAGAATTGGAAGCAGCATGGTTATCTCTGTCACTGGGTGAGGCTGACAGACAATAAAACCTGTGGAACTGGAGACTGCACAGCCATCAACCCCAACGCTAATCCCTCCTGGGCAGCTGAAAGTGTCTGCTCCCTATCTGGGTCGTGGTAGAGTGAGATCCCTGGATACTGGTTCCAATAGCTTGGTGTCTTCAAACCATCAGAGGCCTGCATTGTTTCACTGACATTCCGATCATAGAGAGTGGTGCATGGCCATCACTCTGGCTCAGGTCAAAGAGATGTAAGGGGTGGTTACCCTGAAGGTCCACCTCATGGTTTGAAGGTCCAAAAGACTTTTAGAGAGTAATGCTGGATGGTGATGGTGCTGCTAGCCCTACCATCTAGTTCAGGCATCTCCTCTGGAACGGAGTCTGCGCTACTAAGCGATTTACCATATGCTTCAGGAAGAAGAGCGATGTCAGAAGGTACTTTCTTTTCCAGAGCTTTGGATCTCTTCTGTGGATAGGATCCCCTCAACCAGACTTTACCCCTGGGGTAAGGGATCAATCCTGGGTAGTACCTAGTCTCCTGGGTGGGAAACCCAACCTTTACAAGTTTTCTCATGGACAGAGAATAGTTGTCTGCAAGATGTAGGGCATTTTCATTCTTCAATACCCTTACATCCCTGTTCATGTAATGAACTTTGTGGAGGAGAAGAGGGATGCCTGGTTGGCCAAGCACACCGACTGAACCATCATTAAGGATTCTACCAACCCTCAGGGAATGAGGGAACACCATAACTATAGACGAGCTTTGGACTGCAAGATGTCTGAAATGCACCTAGGGTGGAACATATACAAACACGCAGTGCTGTACCATTTGAGGAGTGGTGAGCAGAAGCTTACTTCTGTCAAATGCCTGCTTCCAAATAGAGTGACAATAAAAAAAGTCAAGTCCTGAACACTATGAGTCTTGAAGGATCCCTAAAAAAGAAGATGCTCCCAGTGATTGATTACCCTCTGAAGTGGGGTAAAGAAAATTTGGAAGACTGCTCCTGGATGTTACAGAAAGGACTTTCATCTCTCTTTTTGTTGTTTTTCTTGTGTTTCATTGCAGGATATATTCTGCTGGCTTGGTGAGGTTCCAGTTAAAGAGACTGTTTGCTTGCCCTGCATGGGGGTTAAAGATTAGACATCGCCTCTGGAAGAGGAAGGACTGTCTATGGAGAGATAATTTTGCTAAACTTAAAAAGAGAACCCAGTAATGGCGGTAACAAATTAAAAACTTAGAAAGATAGCCACCAACAACTAATAAGGTGGGAATATGTAGGAGACCTTCATAAACATAGCAGAGCAACCCAGAATGGCACTGTTACTTTTTATTTAAAAAGTCACTGGCGCGTGCTCTTCTGCTATGAAGATTTAATCATAGGTCTCAAATTAACCACTCAAATATTTTTGAAATTACTTTCATGCTTAAAAACATTTTTCATGCTTAAAGATATTAGGTGCAAGTGTAAATAAATTCTCCAAAATGCTAATGCAAAATGACTTAACTCAATCTCAAAGGATTCATTTTAAAACGCTGGTCATTCCAAGCAAAATGAACAGGTTCAGCCCAACGCAACTCGCATTTCATGCGTCTTCTTCAGGGGCAAAGAAATCTGTTCAAAAGGTTAGCAGTGTTCATATCAGAGAAACCGTATCATCCCACTCCTCTTTTGCTGTCAAGGTGCGGATCTGGCCTGTACCAGAGGCCAAAAAGAATGGAAGGTGTCACAGAATTTCTAGACTGTGTCTGTCTTTCAGGGAAGGGAACTGTTGCGCTCGGGGGTGGACCCTTGTCCTGGAACAGTGGAGAATGGCTCCCTGGTAGGGACCAGGAAGCAACTGCCCCCAGGGGGCGGAGCACCGGAGGAGACAGAGGCTAGGATGAGCTTCACCACTGGAAGCCCGAGGTCCCCCCGGGAGGAGCCCATAGGGACCCAGGCAACTTGGACTTAGGTGGGCCTCACAGGGTCTCCTGGAGAGATGGAAGTCCGGCGTGCCCACAGACAGGGGGGGGAGCGCAGTCAGGTTCAAGACTGGAGGTCAGATGGAACAAGGAGGACTAGGATAGCGTAGGTGATGACAAGGCTAGGAACAGAGCCAGAATCTAGAGATGAGGTCAAGCAGGCAGAGGTCAGAGTCCAGGGGTCAGTCTGAGAAGTAGTCAGCAAAGCAGAGGTCAGGTTCTGGGGTCAGATGAGGTCACAGGCAGGCCGAGGTCAGAAGGCAGGCAGCAGGCAGATGAGTCTAGGAACAAGCTGAGGTCAGACGGCAGGCAAGTAGGCCGAGAGGCAGACTGGAGTCAGGAGGAAGGCGGCAGGCAGGAGAATTACTATCGCAATTTCAATAATGGTATTCAACTCCCATGGGATTCTTATTATTGATTTAGAGAGACCATGCATTCTGCTAAGAGTAGTAACTGCCGTTCCATATAGGTTACCCCCATGCAATCTGTTAAGGGTAGTAACTGCCGCTCCGTGAAGATTACCTCTATGCAGAAATGTTACAACATCCTTTTCTTTAAGTCTTTAGGGATCCACAGTGTATGTCCCATGCCATCTTTAATTCATTAAGGGGTAGATTTTAAAAGGTTGCGCGCAGGCTTAAATGTGCGCGCTCTACCCGGCGCGCGCACATGTAAACCTGATTTTATAACTTGCGAGTGCTGGCGCAGGCACTCGCAAGTTATAAAATCAGGGGTCGGTGCGCGCAAGGGGGTGCACAATTGTGCATCTTGCGCGCGCCGAGCCGTGCTGCCTTCCCCTGTTCCCTTCCTCCTAACCTGACCTTTCCACTCCTTCCCCTAACTTTTCCCCCCTAGCCCTACTCTAACCTCCCTCCCTCCCCCAATTTTTATTTTACCTTTTACGCCTGCCTCTGGGCAGTGGCAAGTTGCGCGCGCCGGCAGCCTGCCGGCATGTGATCCTTTGACACAGTGGCAATGGCCTTTATAAAATAGGCCTGGTGCGCGTAACAGCGGTTACGTGCGTAAATCCTCTGGATTTACGCACATAATCTTTTTAAAATCCGGCCCTAACTGTTCTCGTCTTCACCACTTCTTCTGGGAGGGCATTCCAGGCATCCACCATCCTCTCCATGAAGACATATTCCTGGTATTGGTTCTAAGTCACCCCTCCCTGGAGCTTCATATTGTGACTCCTAGTTCTACTGTTTCCTTTCCAATTGAAAAGGTTTGAAGTTTGTGCATCGTTAAAACAAGTCAGATATCTGATAGTGCTGCCAACGTTTCCACAGACTACGACTGGACACTTGAGAACTCTGGGGGGGGGGGGGGGAGAAGGAGAGGAATCACAAGGAGGCATGTTTGCTCCCCCTCATTTGCATTAATTTGCATTCATTTCAGATCGTCCACCTTGATCTCATGGTATCAGGCCTATTGTAACATGCATTGTTTGTAGGCTTGGCCCTCAGAAAACCATGAATACATTAAATAACTGTTTCAAAATGGTAAACTTCTCAGACAAAAACAGGATGAACTGCCAGCACTCAAACAATAACAACCTTACTCATAAAAAGGCAACACTGCAAATATTACACCATATCCTAAAACACCAATACACTTCCTATTATGGAAAAAGAACAAACCAAGTTGCAATAGATTCCTACAGAGAAGCTACATGTTAGCATGCTAGCTACCTCACCTCAGTCACACATGCAGAGTCAGACACTTGCCAAAAACAGAATAAAGAGACCATAGTATAAATAAAAACATATGACAAGAACTGAACTGGAAACACAACTCTAAATGCAGTGCAATAATGGAAAATCAGAAACATCATAAATTCTCATAAAATAACTAATAAATCAAGAAATATAAAACATTAATTGTAATAGTAAAACTATATTAATAAATAGAATAAATAATTCAAAACATCTAATGAACAGAACCTCTAATATTTAAAAGCTCACTTAAACTTAAAAACTTTATAAAATTTCCCAACCACCAATAAAATATTTAAAAACAGCAAACTAATAAAATAACACCCAACAGTTAAGGATTTAAAAACCTCCAACTCGCTATACCTAGAAACTTTTGATTTTCAATCATTCTGAGATTGTCATGGATTACTGGGAAGTGGAGAGGAGTGAGGGGGATGCACAAACTTTCTTCTCTCATATAGACACACATTTATTCTCTCATACACACTCTCTCAATGGATGCACTGACCCACAGGCTTGCTCTATCACAGTTGGTCACCAGAGCTCTCACAGGATCCCTCTGTCCTTCTCTCAAACACACACCCTTACACAGGCTCCCTCTCTTTCACACACACACATGCACCCTCAGAAAGGTTCCAACTCCTTCTGGCAAGCACACACACACACACAGGCTCCTTCTCTCTTTTGCACATTCATACACCCCTGCACATAGGCTCTCTCTCTCACTCATATACACCCCTTCACGTGGGTTCCCTCTCACACACACATATATCCTCCCCTCGCAAAATCCTTTTGCTCACACACACCCTCAACTCTGGCACAAAAGCCCTAACTCACATCCACATACACACACACCTATCACTGAGCCTGTCATTCGGCGCATGCACACACACAGTCACAGGATGCATCAAGGTCATTAGCTGCTTACTGCTCCTCAGCTGTGCCTCACCAGCGCCTTCCTCATCTTCAGCCGTGAGCGGCTTGACTGCTTTAAATATTACACACAATGTACATGCTCTCAGAATACTTCACCTTGGTCCCACATACAAACCCTCATCAAGTAGAGAATAAGGTATCACAAATTGTAGATAGGAATATTCAGGCAAAATCTGAATTCTTTGTTCTGCTATCCACTCAAGTTTCTCATACACATCCTCTCCTTCACCTTCCCTGCCCTTTCTGTTCCCTGCAGACAGAAGAAAAATGGGAGAACAAGAGAAAGGGAGGGGCTGGATTATGCAGCAGGGGGGCTTTTTTTCCTTTGCTTTGCACTGTGCTCTGTCTGCTCCAGGCTTACCCCAATTCCTTTTCCTTGAATGCTGCCTAGGATGGGCTAGAATAGGAAGAAGAGGGCTGCTGCCTGATTCTAGGCACTAGATTCATCAGGGCAGAGCCACTGGGGCCTCCTTCCACTTTGCAGCATTCTACTCGCGGAGCACCCAAGGCCTCCTCCATCTTCAGTCGTAAACAGGATGGGCTCCGTTCGCGGTCCACTGAGACCTCCCTCATCTTCAGCTGTGAACAGGATGGGCTCCATTCGTGGCCAACTGGGGCCTCCCTCATCTTCAGGCGCGAACGAGATGGGCTCCATTCGCGGCCCACTGGGGCCTCCTCCATCTTCAGCTGCCGAACGTCTTCACCCTTTGCTCGACCAGGTTTTACAGTGTCCATTACCGTTTGAAGCTGAACACTGTACAACAGGCTGCAAAACTGGGCTGTCCAGTCCAAAATCGGGCAGTTTGTCACCCTAATATCTGAAGGTCTGTATTATTATCTCCTATGCACCTCCTTCTCCTCCAGGGTATACATATTTAGATCCTTCAGCCTCTCCTCGTAAGTCTTCTGAAACAGACCCCACATCACTTTGGTTGCCTTCCTCTAGACCGTTTCCATCCTTCCTCTATCTTTTTTAAGATATGGTCTCCAGAACTAAACATAATACTCCAGGTGAGGTCAAACTTAAGATCTGTACAAAAGCATTATCACTTCCCTTTTCCTGCTGGTCAAACTCACCAACGCTGCCCTCTGGGTCCCATGGCATTGAAATTACTGATTCACTGCTCCTACTACTATGTCAGTATCCCCAGCACTTGCAGCCACTCCACTGACATCAACTTGTTCTACTCTGCATTTTTGCAGAGATGTTATTTATTATCTGTAATTATCCTTAACATATACTCGTTCTCTGTATGAAGTTGTTTCACTGTAAACCGGGGTGAAGGCACTCAGCTATACTTCGGTATATAAAAGAATATATATAAATAAATAAATAAATAAATAAATAAATAAATAAATAAATAAATCTTTCAGCGAAGATGCATGTTGATCCTGAACAGCATTAGCAGCAGGTGGATCCTCCAAAGAAGTTCTAGCATTGGGGCTGAGCAAAACACTCAGGCCTGGAGGGAACCAGGGCTCAACTCCCCTCCCCTCCCCATACTTCCAAATGGCATGCTTTCAGATGCAGCTGCACTATATGCACCACAAAAGAGTCCATTAAGTTTGCAGCTAGTAGATTCATCAAGGGTGCAGGGTATGTCGCTGACTTTCCTTTACTATTTCAGACCACATTAAGGAAAAAAGAAAATTCAAAAGGACAATTATAGACCATAAACTCAGGAGCTCTAAGATGTGTGACCACTTTTCAGACCCCATTTAGGTAACTCAATCTGGGATTCAATATCAAGAAATGCAGAGACATGCATCTAGGATGTGGTAATCCAAAAGAACTGTATGTGATGGCGGGTGAAAGACGGATGGGCACAAATCAAGAAAGAGATCTTGGGGTGATAGCGTCTGGGAATCTTAAGATGGCGAAGCAATGTGACAAGGCGATAGCTAAAGCCACAAGAATGCTAGGCTGCATAGATGTTTGCATAGAAAAGTATACATATAAAGATCTAAGTTGCGAACAACTGGATCAGGATCAGGTCATAGTGGGAGGCAGAAGTGGGAAGCTGGCAGGGAGGGAGAAGCAGGAGGATCATGTCATAGAGGGTAGCAGCAGGGGGAAGCCGGGCAGGTTTCACCATTGAGCTATACAGAGGCATTATTATATCCTCATTTTATTCTCCATTCCTTTCCTAATAATTCCTAGCATTCTATTTGCTTTCTTAGCTGCTGCTGCACACTGAGCAAAAGATTTCAACATATTATGAATTATGACACCTAGATTCTTTTCCTGAATGGTGATTCCTAATGTGGAACTTTGCATTGTGTAGCTATAATTTGGGTTACTCTTCCCTAACTGCATCACTTTGCAGTTGTCTACATTAAATTTCATTTGCCATTTGTATGCCCAGTCTCCAAGTTTTGCAAGGTCCTCCTGCAATTTCTCACAATCCTCTTATTTAATATTTCCCTGGGGCACTCCACTATTCATCTTTCTCCATTGAGAAAATGTATCATTTAGACCAACTCTCTTTCTATTTTTTAACCAATTCGCATTTCACAATAAGACGCTGCCCCCTATCCCATGACTTTTAATTTTCTAAGAAATCTTTCATGAAGGACTGTATGCTTTCTGGAAATCCAGATACATCATATCAGCTTGCTCACCTTATTGCCATGTTTATTTATGCCCTCAAAAAAATGAAGCAGATTGGTGAGGCAAGACTTCCCTTGGCTTAATCCATGTTGTCTTTATTCCATTAAATTATGCCTATCTATATGTTCAGCAATTTTGTTCTTTATAATAGTTTCTACCATTTTGCTTGGCACAGATGTCAGACTCATTGGCCTGTAGTTTCCTAGATCACCTCTTCAGCCCTTTTTAAAAATTGGTGTTACATTGGCAACCCTCCAGTCTTCAGATACCATAGACAATTTTAATAATTTTAAAACTACTAATAGCAGATCCGCAATTTCACTTTTGAGTTCTTTCAACACTCCGAGATGTATATCGTCTGGTCCAGATGATTTGCTACTCTTTAATTTGTCAATTTGTCCTAGTACATCTTCTAAGTTCACTGAGATTTGTTTCAGTTGTGCAGAATCATTGATTAAGTTTCTTTTCACATGATCTTCATGCTGCCTTGGATCCCGTTACTTGCCAGATTCTAGATAATACACCAACCTTTGCATAGATAGTGAGTTAGTTTACCTATCACAGAGGTCAGATATCGCTATTTCTACTTTTTTCTAAAGAGAGAAGATTGTGTGCCCATCTCCAGTCCTCAAGAACATTCCCTTCTCCAAAGAATTGATATGTTACAGGATTCTAGTTTTCATTGTGATCAGAATTTTAAAAAGATCAAATGGGAAAAATGATCAGCATGGAATGCATACCCAAGACAAAAAAACAATACAAAGACCTTATAAGTAATATTAATCTCTCTCATACAATGGTTTTTTAACTGCTATTATAGATGCAATAGAAAAAAAAAAGAACTAATGCCATAAATTATGCTCATTTCAATATCACTTGAAGTTTTGTGATTTATTCTTTTCATATAGTCATATTTTTGTTTTAGTCTTTGGCTTAAAAGAAGATACTGAAGCTACTTGGGATTTCTAGGCATGTACTAAAAAGTGGCATTCTCCCTGTTACTTTCAAGCTTACCGTGCATAATAAAATGACAGCCCTTTCACAGTCAATTAAATATGCAATCTAAGTTCTGAAACAATAAAAAAAAAAAAAAAAAAAAGTCACATGGAGTCAAGGAAAATGGTTCCTGATTACCTGACAGAAAGACAGAAAATAGCATATGGTGATATATACTAAATGCAATTGACAAACTTCAGGAATAAAAATTCTGTTGAAGATGTCAAATATATTTTGTCTTTCTATTTTTTCTGATGTGTTCAGCAGTTCAAAAATAATTTGCCAAAAAAGTCAGTCATAGCAAAATGTTACTTTTCCCCTACTGGTGCAAGATTAAAGAGGAACTGGTCTCTGCCTGGGTCATAATCTTCTACATTATTGAAGGCAACAGCAATACAACTAGTCTATGAAATGTAATGTTTATATTTTAATTTTCAATATTTCTGCTAGACTAAGAGGTAGATTTTTAAAGCTATGCGCGGGCGTAGATTTGTTCGCGCAACCCGGTGTGAATAAATCCACGCCCAATTTTATAACATGCGCGTGCTGCCGTGCGCATGTTATAAAATCCAGGGTCGGGGCGCGCAGGGGGGTGCACAATTGTGCAACCTGTGCGCGCCGAGCCGAGCAGCCTGCCTCCGTTCCCTCCGAGGCCGCTCCAATTTTGGAGCGGCCTCGGAGGGATCTTTTTTGCTGGCCCCCACCCCCCACCTTCCCCTCCCTTCCCCAAGGCAGGTGTAACTTGTGCGCGCGCCGGCCAACTGCTCGCATTCCCCGGCCCGGGGGCTGGTTCGGAGGCCTCGGCCATGCCCCCGAACATCCCCGGACTGACACCACGCCCACGGCCCTGCCCCCAGAACACCCCCGAATGCCGCGCCGCCCTCAACACGCCCCCCAAGCAAAGCCCCGGGACTTACGCGCATCCCGGGGCTTTGTGAGCGCCAGCGGCCAATGCAACATAGGCGCGCCGGCGCACAAGTCCCCTGCTCGTGTAAATCTGGCTGGATTTATGCGCGCAGGGCTATTAAAATCTGCCCCTAACATTGTAATGCTTTTTATTGCTTACTTTTTACTATAATGCCATAAAGTGAATACTTTATGGCATTATAGTAAAAAGTATACTACCAAAAATCATACCTTTTTAAGGACTGTATTAGAATAAAGGTAGCACTGTTTAATAATTATTAGAACTGTTTTCATCCAGCAATTTTATGATCAAAAGACTACACATTTTAACAGTTTTTCTATTTGAGAGCAGGCTCATCCTACTTCCCACACTTCAGGAATCCTTTCTGAAGAGCTTCCAATTAAACTACTGTTTTGGTTCAGTCTTTCTATTTCTCTGGTTTATGCTTTGTTTTTGGTTTGGTTTTTTTTAACAGTAGAAGGCTGAGAATATGCTGTGTATAATATTTAAATATTTCTTCTCTGACTTGACCCTTGGTGCCTTCAAAACAACATGCAAAGGGAAATTTAGGAATGACAATAGGGTTGTCAACCTTTTCACAGACTAGGACTAGACACTTGAGGACCAGAGATGGGGGAGGCGTTTGGGATATGTTACTTCCTCTTTATTTGCATAAATCTGTAAAACTTTGCATATATTTAGATCCTGCCACTTGGAACCCATATGATGTTAGGCCTGCTCTATAATACGTGTTGGGTGTGGACTTGGCCCTCAGAAAGCAATGAGTATACTGAATTACAATTACAACATAACAAACCTCCCAAAGCACTAACTGCTAGCACTCAAAGAGTAACAACCCTACCTATGAAAAAGGCAACACTGCTGATATTACACCAGGCCCTACAACACCAATACTCCTCCTATTAGAAAAAAAGAATAAGTCAGTCTGCTATAGAGCCCTACACACTAGCAGAATACCTCACCTTGTCCAAACATGCAGAATACAGAAATACCCTCACCAAAAACAGAATAAAGAGACCATAAATTATAAATAGAAATATGCAGACATAAACTGAAGTAGAAACTGCAAAAATACAGACTTTATATGCAGTGCAACAGAGGAAAAACAGAAATACAGTGGACCCTTGACTTACGAACTCAATTCGTTCCAGAAGGCTGGTTGTAAGTCAAGACTATTTTTTCCATAAGAAATAATGGAAATACCCATAGGGGCAGATTTTCAAAGGTACGCGCGTGGCCTACATTTGTGCACGCTATCCGGCGCACACAAATATACGCCGGATTTTATAACATGCAGCCTCGCGCATGCTATAAAATCAGGGGACGGCGTGTGCAAGGAGGTACACACTAGTGCAACTTGCGCATGTCGAGCCCTCGGGGAGACCAGCTGGCTTCCCCCCCCCCACCTTCTCCTCCCTTCCTCTACCTGTCCCGCCCCCAACCCGAACTCCCCCCCCGGTACCTTTATTTCACAAGTTACGCCTGCCAGAGGCAGGCGTAACGTGCACGCACCAGCCAACTGCCGGAGCGCAATCCCCTGGCCAAGCGGCAGTGGAGAGGCCTCTGGCCATGCCGCCTCTCCTCCCAACCCCACCCCACCCTGCCCACGCCCCACCCATTTTTCAAGCCCTGGGGCTTTATGTGTGCCGCCGGGCCTTTTGAAAAGAGGCCTGGTGCGCGTAACCCTCCCCCCACGCGCATAAATCCACCTGGATTTATGTGCGTAGGCTTTTAAAATCTGCCCCATAATGCATTCCGAACCTCCCAAAGCACCCCTTACCTAACATTTTCATAATAAAAAAGGGCTGAACAATATGTCTAATTTACCAGAAACACCAATAATTTTCCTAGTGTACTCACCAAAAAGTTATCAAATGTGCCCAGCCTACCAGAAACAACAATTTTACACTGTACTCACCATTCAAGTTAACATCTTTGGCTTGCAGGAAGGAAGGACGGGGAGGATTTCTCCCTCCCCACCCCCTGAGAGCACATCTCTGGCCCCCAAACACTCATTTCTCCCTCCCAGCATACTCATTCCTCCCCTCCTGATACCCTGCTGTAGCCAGCTAAGTGCTACACTCCCTTTCTGCTGCTGCACAGAAGCTTCCTTGGTCACCAGTGATGCTGTTGCTTGCTGCAATGCTGTGCCGGGTCTGCCTGCGCTCTCCTGTGAACATTTGTAGCTCTGGGTGCGCCTGAGATGGACAGGCCTCATCAGCAGCAGCCAATCACTGCAACAGCAGAGCCAAAGTCCCACGCACCAAGCCCAAACCCCCCCCCCCACGATTGACAGGAAAAAATGCCCAATTAGGATCAACCGCACGCACGAGCGGATACACATGGCCTTGGCCGGCATTCAGGTTGTAACTCAAGACTTTGGTTGTAACTCAAAACTAAAATTTTGGTTGCAACCCAAGTTGTTTGTATGTCAAGCCGGTTGTAACTCGAGGGTCCACTGTAACACCATTCCTCAGAAAATATCAAACAATAAAATTAGAAAATATAAAACATAATAGTAAAACCATAAAAATAAAGGGGTAGATATTAAAAGATGTGTGTGCTCTAATATATCTGTTAAATTTAAAGCTAAATTTGGCTCTTCCATCTGGGTTACCTGATGTAGGTAATATGCCTTCACAACCACAGGTAATGCAGCTTCGGGGATCTTTAATATTTGCTGCATGTAAGTTCTAAAAAGATTTAAAGGTGTAATATCTTTAATAACCGGAAAATTTATTATTCTCAAATTATGAGCCCTTAATTAATTTTCTACTACCTCTAATCTTTTGGATGTACTAATTTCTGCCTCAATCAGTTTCACCTGATTTTTCTCTACCGAGGTAATCTTACTTTCAAGTGACTCCGACTTAGCATTAAAACGTGTTAAAACGTGTTATTATCTCATTATTAATCAATGTCTGCTGTTTAGTTTCTAATGTAACCTGTGAAAGATATATTAGAGCAATCATTGGAGCTAGAGATATCCCAAAGGAAACCTTTACTTATTACATTTGCATTTCTTTCAGAGAGAAATAATATATTTAGGATGTTCTTTAGAAATAGGCAAGCTGGGTTTTATGGTTTTCCCATCTGGGTC
Organism: Rhinatrema bivittatum; assembly: GCF_901001135.1. Lineage (NCBI taxonomy): Eukaryota > Metazoa > Chordata > Amphibia > Gymnophiona > Rhinatrematidae > Rhinatrema > Rhinatrema bivittatum. Next base: position 374,397,924 of record NC_042617.1, read on the forward strand.
TACCCTGATGTGGTAAAGCCGACACAACAACGGCGTAAGGAATTCCTTGCAATGAGGGGAGATTTAATTAAGATTGGGGCCCGATTTACGTTAAAATACCCTTGTAGGGCTTGTATACTTTACAAAGGTAATAATTATATATTCTCAGAGCCTAAACAGTTGAAAGAGTTTTTGGCTGCTCATTTACCACAAGCATCTACTGCAGCTTTGGAGTAGAATGAGAATGGGCTCTATGGAATGCTCAGTTAGCAAGTCATAATTAAGAATAATTGTATTAATTTCTTGTGAAAATGCTTCTGTTGTCATCTCCTTATTATCCTATAATTATGATGTCCAAATGCAATAAGATGAAATTCTAAATTTTTCTTTTTCTTCTGTATTTGATTTCCTTGCATTAGACATCAGCTTTTCTGTAAAGAGTTTATATCTTGGAAAAAATTTTCAAAATTGAAAATAAAGATTAAAAAAAAAAAAAAAAAAGATGTGTGTGTGGTTCCTGGCGCGCGCATATGGACGTACCAATTTTATAGCATGCGCGTCACTCACATGCTCACATTCACACACATTCTCTCACTGACACACACATTCTCACTCACATATACATGATCTTTCATGTTTTCTATGAAATACATATGTGATGTCTCAGATGCTAATTACATATACACATGCTCAATATGCTTTCACTGACACAGCATGCTCTCACATTTGCTTTCACTGACACACATGCTCAAATATGCTCTCACACATATGCTTACATATACACTCACATGTTCTCACTCACACATGGTCTTCATTGACACACATGGTCACATATGTACTCACACACACATGCTCGCAGGACACTTTGGCCACTTCATTGTTTCCTCCCTTCCCCCTTTCTTCTCAGTACTTGGCAAATCGATAGTACACTAGAGAGAGGCGGGCTGCAGACAAAAACTTCATGAGGAACAGGGGGAGCAGAGCACATCGCTGTGCTCTGCTCCACTGCCACTGACAGAAATCACCAGCAGGCAGAATCACCGCCAATGCCTTCACTCAGCATCCTTGCATTCCCCTCACTTATGGTCATAATGACTGCATCAGGTCCCTTGAAGGGTGTGGAGTCTGCTGTGGCTCCTGTTGGTGCCACAGCTGCAATTAAGATGCTGGGAGGGAAGAAAGGTACAAATGGGCAGAAGGTCTCTGGGAGGTCTCTCTCTCTCTCGCAGGGAGAAGCGGCAGCACAGACACAGAAATGGGAGGTCTCCGGGAGTCTCTCACGCGCACACCTCATCACCGAGCGTCGGGCGGGCCAGCAACGAGCCCGGTGGAGAGGCACGCGTGCGAGAGGGAGATCCCGTAGACCTCCCATGTAGTAGCGGCGGCGGTATCTAAGAGTCAGGTGGGCCAGAGAGAAGAAGAGGGAGTGGAGGAGGGCTGAGGGAGAGGGGATGGGGTTGTGGAGGAGGTGGGAGGGGAAGGAAGAGGATGTGAGCAAGTGGGGAGGGTAAAGTTGTGGAGTACAGAAAAAGGGAGTGGAGGAGGGCTAAGGGAGAGGGAAGGGGTTGTGGAGGAGGTGGGAGGGGAAGGAAAGGGAAGGGAAGATGAAAAGGGATGGAAGGAAGAGGATGTAAGTGGGAAGGGTGGAGTGGAGGAGGGCTGAGGGAGAGGGGAGAAGGGGAAGGAAAGGGAAGGGGAGAAGGGGAAGGAAAGGGAAGGTGAGAGGGGAAGGAAAAGGGAAGAGGTTATGACTGAACAAGTTGGAAGGGTAAGAAGTTTTGGAGAAGAGAAAAAAGAGTGGAGGAGGGCTGGGAGAGGGAAGGGGTTGTAGATGAGGTGAGAGGAGAAGGAAAGGAAAGATGAGAGGGGATGGAAGGAAAAGGGAAGTTGTGGAGAACAGAGCGGCTCTAACCGTGCCGGTCTGACCGATGGAATCTCGCCCGTTTTAACGGGCTTAACAGCTAGTAAACTTATATATGGCATGCCTGTCAAAACATTTGCCAAAGCAGTGAAGTACAGTCAAATACTTATGTAAGGAATCTTTGGTTTCCCTAACAAAAAAAGGAGTGTACCATTTATTTGAGGAGGTCAGTGCAGAAACTAATAGAGTGGTTTGGGTTTTACTCCCCATGTGGGAGCTGCAGATAATGTATTCTAGCTGATTATCATCCTCAAGCAACATCAATCCTCATGGATTTTTAGTTAGCCTTTCAAGACATCAGGAGCTCGCTGTCTCCTGCCTTTTGGTTTTTCCTAATTTTTGGATAGAGAGGAGACTTGTTCTCCCTTGAGGGTCTGCCTGCCAGTTAGATCTCGTTTGAAGTTATTTCTATACTTGTAAACCATTTTCGCAGAATTCCCTGAGATAGCCTGGTTCCTCTTCCGCAGCGGATTAGGGCGTCCCTGTGTTAAGGCTGGATCAAAGGTTAGGGAAGACCTGCAATGTGCTATCTCTCCTTCAGAGGTCAGACCCAGCAGTGACCAGATGCAGCGGAGTTTCAATTTTTAATATCCTGGTTAAAAGACTATCTCCTCAGTTTGGAGAAAAGGAAGCTTTCCACCCTTCCTGTCTCATTTAGTTTTTACCCTTATTTGGGTTCAGAGACTATTTTTGCTCCCCTTAGAACTGAGTGCCCTTGGTACCTGGACTCAGTTACCAATCTATTTGGAGAGAGATGTCTTTCTCGCTCAAGAAGCTTGGTGGAATTCATCTGTGAGGAAAGGATCCTTGCCGATAGTAACAAAGGGAACAAGCTAAAGGCGTTAAGAACTGTCCCCTAGATTCATCAAGCTGCAACGTATTTTCTCAGGAAGGGTTTCCACTATCGCGGGGGGGTATCACCACGATAATGGGGCCCCTCCCCTGAAAATGCATTGTGGCCTTATGGCGCATTCTTTTGTGTTGAGGCCAAACACCGCAGCACAAACGAATGAGGCAAGCGGCTCTTTTAACGTACTGGCAGCCCTAACCTCATGGGCCTTCCATTGCCTTAAAGGGCCACTGGCCAGCCGCCCCGACTCCCCGAAAAAGTTAAAAAAAAGTTAAACATATGCGCACGGTGGCCCCCCTCCCCCCCCCCCTTCAATAAACAATACATTTCACATCCCGGCGCCTCTTCCCATACCCACTCACCCCCAAAGTGCCTATATCAAAACCCTGCCCCTACCCCTTGGCACCCTGAAAATCCCCCACCCCCTGCCCCCCCAAAGGGCCAAGACTTCAACCTCCCATTCCCAAAAACAATTTTTTAAAAATGGTCAGGCCCCCCCCCCCCCCACCCCTGACCTACCTCACTTTTACTTGGACCCAGAGTTCGATCACCGGACCTTATCCCAGTCACATGGCTGGGGCAAGGTGAGGTTGGCACCATTTTAGAAAGTGGCACCGACTGGGCCGGCGTTGGGAAGGGGCGCCAGGGTGTAAAATTTATGGAAGAGGGGCTGCCACTGCAACATACTTCTAACTATTTTTTACTTTTTTGGGGAGTCTCAACCTCCCCGTTTGGCCGAATACATATATATATATTTTATTTTTTTTTTTCGTCCGCTTTAAATGTGCGGCGGGAGCCTTGGGACCCACATTAGGGTTTCGGGCCTCCTGCCGCACATCAAACACTTTTCAAGGAGGTGTAGATGTTTTATCACAGCTGAACACATTCTCGGTTGGCAGCAATAAAATATTTGCATCAAATTGACTAGTAATGACCTTTTGTGTGCATTTGCATTATTCATGTATGCAAATCGCATGCAAAGGTCATTGTAATAGGGGAAGGTATCTTGACGGGGAGATGAAAAATATCGCATATATCATGCAATATACGTGATATAATGCACGTTAGAGTCCTAACACGGTTTGATGAATCACCTGGTATGTTTGTTGCTGCCTCAGCTGCATTATACTTGAGAGGAGAGTACCCAGCTGGTACTTCATAAGGAGATCTAAAGTAACTAAGATGATTTCTGGAAAGGTGTGAGAACTGGGACTGTAGGCTAACCATTCCACAGTGGGAAGAAGCTGGGATTCAAACTGGAAATCAAAAAAAGGATTGAACTATCTTCCATTTCAGTAACCTGAATAAATCTGAGTAATTGGGAGAGAAAAATATCAAGTGTTAAGAAGTGTGCTTCCAAAGGAATTGAGAGACTTTGCTAGCAGAGTGAGGTCACTTTGCTAGCAGAGTGAGGTCACTTTGCTAGCAGAGTGAGGTTAAACTTTCTGCTGTCTTATTATTTATTGACTTTTTCTAAGTGCTGAATTGAGAGATATAAATATGCTTCAGTTATTAAATTAACAGTCAGTAAAAGAAGTTGGAAACCACCCTGCTTCTCAGTGTTTTTCTTGGCTGAAAAGACTGCTACTAATTAGTGCTGTTTACCAGGATGGAGATGGGTTTGTATTGGAACTATGCAAAAGGGCCTCATGGGAGCCCTTGAACTCAGATTGGCAATTGCTATCTGTGGAGAGACGAGAAGAAGGGTGTGCAGAAAGGGTCCGTCTCCTTACCTATGTGCCCCTGCGTGCCAGCTAAAGGATGTGTCCCGCGCTCAGGGGTTACACTTAAAAAACAAGAAAAACTCAAAAGGAGTTAAGTATCTGGAATCTTTGGTCACTAAGGGCCAGATTCATTAAGGTTTTTCTCCCAATTTTTGGGTCTAACGGGAAAACCCTTAATATATCAGGTGCTAAATTTCCTTTATATTTAACAATCTGATCAATTTCTTCGACTGGATGACCAAAGAGTTGGATCGGGGAAGAGCGGTAGACGTAGGGTACTTGGATTTCACTATGGCCTTTAACATGGCTGCACATAGGTGACATAAATAAACAGAACTCCCATGCTATGGGTCCTAAAGTAACTGATTGGGTTAGCAACTGGTTGACTGGAAGGTGATAAAAAGCAATGGTAAAAGGAGTCTGCGATTCATCAAGCCTTACTACTTTAAAAGAAGGCACATCAAATAGATTTAAAGCAGAAGATCTCAATGGTCTTGAAGGCCAATAAAACTTCAGTGCAGCACTAAACTGGCAGGCACCAAGTGATTAAGACCCTTAAAAACTAACATTAAAATCTTAAACTTGATCCTCTATTTGATGGGTAGCTAGTGATATTTAGATAAAAGAGAAGACTTATGTTCATGCATTGAAACTCCAGAGACCACTCTTGCAGCAGAATTTTAGACATACTGCAATGCCTTCCTTATCAATGCTTTGCATCTAACTTGCCAGTGCTTATCTTGTTTCCTGTTTTCTTAATTCAGATTCTTTTTCCATTTCTTGAAATGGAAAAATGATCCAAATGGTTAGTGGTCTTCATTGTAAAGTGTATAGGGAAAAATCCAAATATGTATACCAGAGGTAGCATCTCCAGTTCTGGAGAAGCACAAGTAGGTCTGGTTTTCCGGACATCCAAAATGAATATGCATGAGATAAATTTACATACGATGGAGGCAGTCATACAAAAATACCTCATAATATTCAGTGTGGCTATCCTGAAAACCAGACCTGCTTGAGACACTCCAGGACTGGCACTGCCTACCCCTGATGTGCACTTGAGAAAAAAGGAGGGATAGGGGAGATACGATAGAGACAATTAAATGTCTCCAAGGTATCAAGGTGGGACTTTTTCAATGGAAAATTAGACTCTGGAATGAGGAGAGGGTCATGGGATGATGGTGATAATGGTAGATTCAGGACTAAACAAGGGAACTATTTCTTTACAGAGAGGGTGACAGATTTATGGAAGAGATTCCCAGTGGAGGTATGGAGACATAAGAACATAAGAAACTGCCATGCTGGGTCAGACCAAGGGTCCATCAAGTCCAGCATCCTGTTTCCAACAGTGGCCAATCCAGGCCATAAGAACCTGGCAATTACCCAAACACTAAGAAGATCCCATGCTACTGATGCAATTTATAGCAGTGGCTATTCCCTAAGTAAACTTGATTAATAGCCATTAATGGACTTCTCCTCCAAGAACTTATTCAAACCTTTTTTGAACCCAGCTACACTAAAGGCACTAACCACATACTCTGGCAACAAATTCCAGAGCTTTATTGTGCATTGAGTGAAAAATAATTTTCTCCGATTAGTCTTAAATGTGCTACTTGCTAACTTCATGGAATGCCCCCTAGTCCTTCTATTATTCGAAAGTGTAAATAACCGAGACACATCTGCTCGTTCAAGACCTCTCATGATCTTAAAGACCTCTATCATATCCCCCCTCAGCCGTCTCTTCTCCAAGCTGAACAGCCCTAACCTCTTCAGCCTTTCCTCACAGGGGAGCTGTTCTATCCTCTTTATCATTTTGGTTGCTCTTCTCTGTACCTTATCCATCACAACCATATCTTTTTTGAGATGCGGCGACCAGAATTGTACACAGTACTCAAGATGCGGTCTCACCATGGAGCGATACAGAGGCATTATGACATTTTCCGTTCTATTACCCATTCCCTTCCTAATAATTCCTAACATTCTATTTGCTTTTTTGACTGCTGCAGCACACTGAGCCGACGATTTTAAAGTATTATCCACTATGATGCCTAGATCTTTATCCTGGGTGGTAGCTCCTAATATGGAACCTAACATCGTGTAACTACAGCAAGGGTTATTTTTCCCTATATGCAACACCTTGCACTTGTCCACATTAAATTTCATCTGCCATTTGGATGCCCAGTCTTCCAGTCTTGCAAAGTCCTCCTGTAATGTATCACAGTCTGCTTGTGATTTAACTACTCTGAATAATTTTGTATCATCCGCAAATTTGATAACCTCACTCGTCGTATTCCTTTCCAGATCATTTATATATATATATATTGAAAAGCACCGGTCCAAGTACAGATCCCTGAGGCACTCCACTGTTTACCCTTTTCCACTGAGAAAATTGACTATTTAATCCTACTCTCTGTTTCCTGTCTTTTAACCAGTTTGTAATCCACGAAAGGACATTGCCTCCTATCCCATGACGTTTTAGTTTTCGTAGAAGCCTCTCATGAGGGACTTTGTCAAATGCATAGACAGTATCTGAATTCAAGAAAGGATGAGACAAGCACATGGGTCTCAGAAGAAGGGGCAAGGAATATAGCGCTGAGCAGTTGGTGTGCATGGGCAGACTAGATAGATTGTATGGTCTTTTTCTGCTGTCATGCTTCTTGAAAGGAAAACAGGGCCAAGTTACAGAAAAGAGACATTAATACATCATTAATGTCTGAAGTGCAAATGCTGCCAGATAAATCATCACTTTAAAGACTGTAACAGGAACACAAATTGTAGATTACGCCACATAAACAAGCCAGACCTGACTTTTTTTTTTTTTTTTAATTCCTACAAAGCTTTTGCTTCCAGAGATAGATGATCGACTTCTGTTTCAGGGCAGGAAGTAGCATTCATTCAATCCTAGTAACTGTCTAAAGGAATGTTTTACTCCATCACAGAAGTTTTCAGCAAGCAGCTACAGACACCTATTTCCAAGATTTCTAGCTCTGTCTAACAAAAACTGCCCTAAAACAACCCAGGACTCCATTCTGATTTTAACATTCATCTATGCCTCCATCTCTATGCAGGGATATGACCAGTCTGAGGTTCTTGCAAACAGTGATTGTCTACCTCATGCTCCCATGCCATTTCACTCTAAATTTATTTATTGGCCAAAAACAGCATGAGAAAATTCATATACCTTTATAGATCTAAACCAAAGGGTAAGGATATTTTATATTTATGTTTTGAAGTTTGGGAGACCTTGGCTCTAATACTTAAAACAAATTAATATATTTTTAGCCAAAACAAATATTTAGCAATTATTTTGGCTCACTAGTTTCCTCCTGCTCCTTTGTTTTTCCAGTTGCAATGTAAATTACCTCTACGGCAATTACCCGAGATTAATCCTCCATTTTTTAAATCCTACTTCCTTCCAGCCATCAGAAAAACAATCTTTGGTCAATTGATCGCAGTTCCCTCAAGCACCCAGTACAAGTGACCGCCAAGTCTGGCCAGTTATGTCTGCGGAGCAACAATAGCTGGGACTCCCTCCCTTTATTTGTAGTCGAAGGTGGGGAGTGCTGTGAGCACTGACTGCATAGCTTCCCCAGTCCAAGAAGAGAACCAGGTTCAGGAATCACACAGCACTGCCACTGATCTAGGGGGGCCAGATCTACACATCATTTTTAAATATTAAAGTTTGAAATTAACAATTCTAACATGCCAAAAAAATATTTTTTTTCTTCTTTAAAGACTTCCTGATTCACTATTCGTAGCATCATAAAACAAAATAATATGAAGTGTTGTACAAGACCTAGCATTATAAAATGTTCATATTTTTTCCCTTTTACCTTGATCATTCTATACTCTCACATGCAACACTATGAATTTCCTACTCATCAGTGTTTACTAGTTAAATAATACTCTCTGCAGCAGGCAATCACTCATTTAAAATACTAACCCCTGGATTTAACAAAATGCTATAAATATAGGAATATAGCACCTGCGATTAACAAAGGCATGTGGTTAATTTCCCTGATCCCACATCGTATAGGTAATTTTTGCATCGTGCACTACGCTATCGCATTCCATGATAGCAGTCCGTGATGCATCAGCGTGTCATTAGCCGCGTCTCGTGTTTTATGCACAATGCACAATTTTTTTGTTACATATATATATATATATATATACACACACACTTCCTGCAGCTGCCTCTTTGAGGGTGTGTCAGGAGTAGGACAGAGGAGGTGAGAAGTTGATGGAATTGTTAGAGATAGTTAGAGCTTTTCGTACGATTACTGAGTGAGTTGTCCAGTTTTGAGTTATAATCTGTTTCCCTTTCCCTTGGTCTCATTTGTTATTTTGTGTATATGAAAGTTTTTGTTTATTTATCAATTTGTTGGTCTTTTTGTGTGGAGGAGTGAGGAGGTATGTGGAGGAGGAGTGACGAAGCAAGGAGAAGTGAGGAGGCATGTGGAGGAGGAGTTGAGGAGTGTGGAAAAGTGGGAGGAGTGGTGGTTGTGGAGAAGATGGAGCGTAAGAGGCATGAGGAGAGGAAGAGGAGGAGGAGGAGTGTGGAGAGGAGGAGGGAGGACAAGGGCAGGAGTACTAGGAGAAGGAGGAGTAGAATTAGGAGTAGGGACAGGAGTTGAGATAGGCAGGAGGGAAGGGATAGGTTGAGGCGGGGGGGGGAAGGGGATAGGCAGGTGAGGACGGAGAGAAGAGAACAGAAGGCTAGGGATAGAGAAAGAGGGCAGAGGGGTAGGGAGTTTGCAGGTCAGGGACAGGAGGGGGGAGGAAGGGAGGGGAAATGGGAGTGAGAGTGAGAGCAAGGAAAGGGAGGACACCTCATCAGAAGCGGAAGTGGCACCCCATTCTGGCAGCCAGGCAGCAGGATGCCCTCGGCTGAGAGCTCTCAAGTTCAGCATCTAGGACAATGAGATGACTATTGCTGGGGTCCTTGAGCATTATCCCTTGCTTTTTGGAAACTGCATCCAAGGCCTCGAAGGTATCGAAGGGCCAGATCTGGTGCACCATTGTGCAGGCAATATCCAGGTGAAGCAGTGTCCAGCGCAGTGCTGAGCAGGTGGCCCACAGGTCCTGGGACATAAAGGCACAATTAAATATGAAGGTCTGCAGCCGCAACAAGTACTTCTGGCAGACCAGTGGAGGAGCCCCGTGCCCAATTGTGCTCATGCCCATGGAGGAGCGCTTCATCTGGCAGCTGGGACTGGACGTGTTCAAGGGCACCTCGCACGCCAGAGCCGGTAACTTCACCTCAGTTCTTAATGGCAAGGCTGCTACATTTGTGCACATCATTTGGCATAACGTGTTCACATAGTTTCGAATTCAAAGTGCGCATATCAGGCCAAATGTTCCATGTGTGTACCTCTTATCTTTGGTACTTATGTCGTCTTCTTTGTTTCCACAGCTCTCACCCAGGACTCTGCCAGTCCCGGCCGTCAAGCTCCAGGGACCAACAGTCAAGCTCCAGGGACCAGCAGCACAGCTGCAATATTAACTGCACCCTTGCTTATGGACACAGCCCCAGCTCAGTGAAGAGGAGGAGCAGCAGCAGCAACAGCAGCATCACAGCCCGCTCCAGGATGTCCTGGGCTCAGCAAGCCTGCTGAATGTCAGTTTGAATCTCTCTGATTTAATGGTGAACCCAGCCTGCAATGGGACACAGTGCAGATAGCACAACCTCACTCCAGCATACCACACTGCCAGCACAAGGCAGCAGGCACTGAGGCAGACCAGACGACTAGGCCCCTCATGCCCCTTCTGAAGGCCAAAATCTCATCTCGCAACATGACGAGCACAGTACCAGCTAGGTCCCCAGCAACAGCTGTGCCATCAGCACCAGCTCCGCCACCAGCACTCCCAACAGCACCGTCAACAACACTGGCCTCCATACAGGAGTGGCTGGATTTGCCGGAAAGGAGCCATCATGTGCAGCTACACCAAATACGGGCAGAGCTAGTGCGCCTGAGGAGGGCTGTCAATAGGCACACCCAGGCCCTAGGTGCCCAGACAGCAGTGCAGGCACAGGGTCTCACTACAGTGGCAACATCTATAAATAATTTCACCGCTGTCATGACAGATTCTCCAAAGAATGCCGGAGCCAGCACCTGTGCCTTCCCCAGCATCACAGGACTCAACGCCATGCAGCATTCCCCATTCCGAGAGACAACTGAGGGGGAGGTCCCCCAAGAACATGCTGCCCTTAAATGGCAAGCCACAGCGTGGCAAAGGCTCATGAAGCCCCCAACACCTGGCTTCTAAGGCTGAAGAACAAGACTTGTACAACAAGCCTGCTGGGCCCATCCTGACTTTAGAGTTCCTGTGCCAGCTTGATAATGGCAATGGTCTAATGCTGGCCATTGTAGCCCTGCAGTCTACTTCTAATGCCTTTCTCTAGGCTCTGCCAGTCATGGTTCAGCTGCTGTCATCTCATCGTGTCTCATCTGCTGCTCCTGATGCTGGTGTCTCATCTCAGCCTACCGCTGTCTAACCTTTATCATCTGCTGCTCCTGATGCTGGTGTCTCATCTCATCTCAGCCTGCTGCCACCTCCATGCTGCAGTGTCTTCTCCGAGGGCTCCTGCATCCATGCTATTGTATCTTCTCCTAGGGCTCCTGCCTCCATGCTGCTGTGTCTTCTCCTGAGACCCCTGCCTCCATGCTGTGCTCTTTGGTCTTGGTCATCTGCCTCCATGCTGTATTCTTTGGTCCTGGTCCTGTTGCCTCCATGCTGTTTTCTTTGGTCCTGGTCCTGCTGCTTCCATGCTGTGTCCTTTGACCTGGACCTGCTGCCTTCTTGCTAAACATTTCTGCTTTGGCCCTTCGGCTGTCCCCCTTTAAGTGCGCTCTTTCAACATGGACTGTCTGGGGCCTTCCTTGAACTCTGCTGCCTTGGCCCTTAGGCTGTCCCCCTTTGAGTACACTTTTTCACCAAGGACTGTCTGGGACCTTCTCATGCTATCACATAGTAATGCTGCAATCAGCTCTAACTTTAGAGCTGTACTGTAGCTATTGGGAGTGCCACTTCTGCTTTCTGTGTTCTTTGCTATAATCATGATTGTGCAAAAAGAATAAGATGCAAAGCCTGTATTTGTAATGATGCCATTTCTAACAATCTATGTACAGGTCTACACGCAATGTACTGTTCACTTCATTTTCAATATCATGTGCTATTTACTATCTTGTCCTTGCAGAATGCGTTTACCAAAGATGTTGACTTGCTTTGAATCTATTCACTAGATTTGTTCAGTAATAAACTGAACATAAGAACATGCCATACTGGGTCAGACCAAGGGTCCAAGCATCCTGTTTCCAACAGTGGCCAATCCAGGCCATAAAAACCGGGCAAGTACCCAAAAACTAAGTCTATTCCATGCTACTGTTGCTAGTAATAGCAGTGGCTATTTTCTAAGTCAACTTAATTAATAGCAGGTAATGGACTTCTCCTCCAAGAACTTATCCAATCCTTTTTTAAACACAGCTATACTAACTGCACTAACCACATTCTCTGGCAACAAATTCCAGAGTTTAATTGTGCGTTGAGTGAAAAAGAACTTTCTCCAATTAGTTTTAAATGTGCCCCATGCTAACTTCATGGAGTGCTTCCTAGTCTTTCTATTATCCGAAAAAGTAAATAACTGATTCACATCAACCCATTCTAGACCTCTCATGATTTTAAACATCTCTATCATATCCCCCTCAGCTGTCTCTTCTCCAAGTTGAAAAGTCCTAACTTCTTTAGTCTTTCCTCATAGGGGAGCTGTTCCATTCCCTTTATCATTTTGGTCACCCTTCTCTGTACCTTCTCCATCGCAACTATATCTTTTTTGAGATGCGGTGACCAGAATTGTACACAGTACAGGTTAGAAAAATACATTTTCTGGTTGTGTCTTTTCATTGTGTGCTTTTTGTCTTAAGGGTCATGGCGGTCAAAGGTGTCGACTCCATATGACCTTGCATGCTAGTGTACCCTTGCACATTCCAATTAGGCACTTATCTGGCAGGCAAGACCATATGGCCTAGGCCATACAACTGAAAGTTCAATGTATGCTTCCAAGGAAGACAGCAAGAACTAAACCTGAAGCTCCTTACTCTGGAACTTCACTCTTGGCTCCTGTTGCCTTTTTCATTCAGCATACTGTTAGCTAAGTCTTGGGTACATGGGCCTGTATATGAGATGGCCGCTAGGTAGCTAGGTTTCAGCTCCATATGCTGTCTGGTACAATTGATGTCAAAATGTTTGGCTACAGGTGCAGTAGCTATGTCTTCACTCTGTGGAGGCCCAATCAGTGGTGTAGCTATGCACCCGTCATAGTGCAGCTACAACAAACCATTGCCCTCTTCCATTGTGAAGATATATCACCTCTGACCTAACAATGGGCCTTCTCTCTGGCTCTGGGCCCAAATGCTCTCAGGACATCACTCTTTTCTCAAAGGCCTACTTGAACAGTTACTAAAGTCCAAGGTTTTGTACAGGTATTAGACAGATCCACAGGCGAGGCCAATACAGGGGTGGCAGCCAGTATGTGCCAGTCTGCCTGGTCCCAAACAGCAGCCGCTCTCTAGATTGTCTGTTCTTGGCCTATGGCCATTCTCTACACGACACAACTCCCTCAATTCTCCTCAGTTGTCCATAGCAGATGACACCATGGCAGACGACAGCCTGCAACAAAACAGCAGTACATTATGCCAAGGTTGCTTATTGGCCAATTTAAACGCCAAAGGTTTAAAGGCAAACCTGTCCCCTAGATTAGACAGCAGATAGATGCCACCACTTCTATGTCTGTACGTAAAAATATTGAGCTATATATACCTGACTCCAGGTAGGCGTGCCCTACCAGCACATACAGATGGTGAGTATGTGTCAAATTATGTGGCCTGCTGTGGCACCCTCTAGGTCGACTGTCCATGTTATGATCTACAGACAGAAGGCTAAGGAGGCCACTGTCAGGAAAAAAGGGACCCTCAAATCTGAGTGCTGGCAGGCTTCAGGCACCTACAAACTCCCTCATACTTCCCACACAGGTCTGAGCAACATGCTGGCACTGTGCCCCTCCAATAACCCATTTCTTGGGATAAGCTTAACATTGCTTGCATGAGAGGGCCATTGCCACTCTGTGTTCCAGCCATCCCTGCATCCCCACATTCAGGGGACAGCTTCTTAACCAACACACCCCTCCCAAACCTGCTAGGCCTCCCTGCCAGCAGAACGTCTGAGAACCCTGCACACCCCCATTTTACAGGAATATTAAGACCACTCACAGTGGAAGAGCTAGCAGGGGCGGTGGGGGGAAGGTTTGCATTATAAGCAGACATTAAGTCATACCAAACTGTCAGACCTCATATCGGAGTTGTGACATGGCCAATTGTCACTCCCCTCCCCAACCCCTCCACCTTTCAATGCAAGATCTTACCAATGATAGGTCTAGGGGGAAGGTCAGAGTACTACGCATGAGACTATTCTTACAACAGCCCATACAATCAGATCTCTGAGGCAACCCTTGTCATGAGTGGAAGCACTGGATCACTGCTGGCCAAGGACAGTGTGTCCAAAATAAATGCACACACACACACACTGCCTGCTGTGGGGTATACATTGCTGAGGTAAGGGATGGAACTGCCAGGCCTACATCACCCCCCCCACATAGATTTTGACAAGGCTAACACCGCACATCACTTACACACACACACACACACACACACACACACATATCTGTGGTATGCTGATAACCAGCATGACTTCATGAACCTACACGTGGCCAATGTATATGTTCCTAGACAGTTTGTAATAAATGTCTATGGCGGTCTGGTCCTTAACTGCTAATAAGGCAGTCGGAGTCATTACTTGACACAGACTCTTATCTACACCGGCATGCCAGAAACAAATCTGTCTGGGGCATATATGTTATGTACTTTGTCTCACCTACTGACGTGGGACACTCAAGGCCTCAGGCGGCAATAAATGCATGTCTTGCAAGAAACCAACACAGAAAGCTACCACATTAGACCTCTGGGAGCAGTAGGCCGATACATTCAGCACTTTGGCTGGTTTATTTATTTTTATTTATTTAAAACTTTTTTTATACCGGCATTCGTAGGACACATCTTGTCGGTTTACAATTAACTGAGAAAGGAAAGGAAATTACAATGAACAGGGGAGGGGGTTAACTGGAGGATATGCAAAAGTACAGGAGAGGAGAGTCATCAGGCAGCGTTGCAGCTATTTACATTCAATTAGCATTAGATATACAAAAGGAACTAATATACAAATTAAGGGGCATGTGTACTTGAGACACTTAACATATGAAACTTATTTACAGTAAGAGAGGGGGGGCAGGTGCACGTAAGTACGGTTAGCATTTGGTGTAGGGGGAGTAGGGAGGGAGGGAAGGGGGTAAGGAGAGGAGGGGGTGGAGGGAATCGGGTACATAGGGTGAGTGTATTTTCAGTGAGAAATTGATAGAGGGGTGAGGGGGCGAGGTAGGGGGAGGTTAGGGGCGCTAGGAGAGGGAGCAGGGTTTAACATAAGGCAGCTTGTAGATTCCTGGGGGAGCTCCAGCACACGACACCTTTTTGAGCCAGGATGCTACACACAGAGCTCATGATTGAGAGTCTCTCAGCACACCTGCCTTGCTCAGCACAAACGATAATAGTAACAAATACCACATGAGACACAGCCTATAGGACAGCTACTTCTCCGAGGGGGCCACAAGTCAGGGCTGTCATGTGGACCAGCAAGGGCCTCTAACCCTAATCCACCGGATTATGCCTTCATCACCCTGGCCTCTGCTCTTTCTGCATGCAGCTCACCACAGGAGTCCTACACCTATGTGCTTTATGGGTGCCCACAGAAAGCATAAAGAGTGTAACAGATACTAGCTATTGCTATTAACACACAAGTCACCATTAATTAGAGGTACATACATACAGCAGCACAAGATGACTAGCCCTCAGCTGTATGACCTAAGGGCCGTGCAGCACCATCACATCTGCTTAGTGGGCAAAGGCTACCAGAGACCTCTCAGGCTAGACAAATAGCTTCAAACACACCTTTGTGATGGGTTCAATTAGTGGAAGATTTGGTTAGAAGACATGTGGGTGTTACAATCTTTCAAAACCATAATGTGACCTTGACAATTGGGACGTGACTTTCTAATACAAGTAAAGGCATAACACCATCTGATTTCCTGTCCTGCCTTCACCCAGTCCAAACAGCATCCTTGTCTAGGCTCCCCGAGAAGTTAACCTAACCAACATGACATTCCAACAGACATATCCCTCACCATCTGGACATGATAGTTGACAGTTAGCCAAAGTAGCTGGCGCCAATGCATGTGTGTATGGCTGCCCCCAAACTGTAACAGGTATGCTGGCTTGCAAATATCTATGAGCATTGTGGGAATGACACTATCCTTGACATGCTGTTTAGGAAAGCCTGTTACTGCATGCCTGCTAGTTGAGCACTCTGATAAGTGGAGTGACTCTGCCACAGCTGATGCAGTGCTGGCATCAGTGTCTTTACAGGTCCTTGTGACACAATGCATCCCATGTACAAGGGTATATATTCAGAAGGACATGGATGTTCACTATGGAATGAGCCTTTTGAATGTCTACTCTAAGAATGATATATTTAACAGTCAACTTGAAGCTTGATACTGTTCCTTAATGTTTCTGAGCTGCCTGGGCTTGACATTATTTCTAGAATTGGTGGCCTTCATGTTCCAGGTCTTATGGGAGTCCCAGCATAGCTATGCCGCTATGCCACTATGTCCACCACATATGAAGTCTAGGACTGTGTCCAAAGGCTATGCCCAGCCAGCCAAATGCAGCAAGCTAGGGCAAGCTATGTACACTGTGTTGGCAGGCCAACATGAACACTATGTACAGACCTGGCTCTTTTACAGTCACAATCATTCTGAAAAACTTTGGCCAGACACATGTATTTGTTGTTCCCTTTACTTGGCATACACTTTTTCCACTACAGTCAATTGCAGCATTGTCAAGATGAACCCTAACTAGGCCAACGTGGTTTCTTCACACACAGCGCCAGACAGAGGAAGCTTGACTAAAAGAAAGATTGTCAAGAGGAGACCTGATGCAAGCACTCCGCTTGACTCTCTTACATGGAAGGGGAAGGGGTAGTTGATTGCTAACAGGCAAAGTGGCATTGTATCAGGCTTTGGCAAAGCTGATTGCCACGCAGCATGGTGTCCTGGCCTTCTGTGGGTGGACATGGTGGACATTCGGATATATGTCCTTAAGTATTTCTATTGGTAGAGGAGATTATGAAATACACAGCATAGCAGCACCATATCTGCTACTCTAGCTGGTGCATACATTAAAGGTCCACCCATTTTGTCCAAACAGCAGAATCTACTTTTGAGAACTCTGAAGGTGCATTCTATGACACAGAGAGTTCAACATAAGGCCTTGTTGTACCTCATCTCAGCCAGCGTGTTAGGAATAGCAAGGAGGTGAGAAGCCAGGACCAGCAACCATATCCCGAATCTTCTGTGGCAAACACAGAATGGCTGCATCATTCACCCCACTATGAGTTGGAGATTCAATGTCAAACCATAGCATGTTATAAGACAGTCTAAGGTTACCTCATTGTTAGCTTAGCCCTTCAAATACTCTTTCCCTGCCCTAAGTCCATGCCACTTTATTTGTTCATACTATATGAACAGTATAGGACTTGCGCATTCTGTGTCAGCTCTTCCCGAATGGTTTACTGCATGTGGGGTTCCTACCAACTATGTGCCTGTCACTCAAAAAGGGGCAAAGGGTACTAAAGCTGTACCTGACAGCTGTCACACATGTCCTAGCAGAAAAGCTTCAGCCCCCTGGGATGATAGTGCAAGACCCAGGCTGCTCGCTGTATGTCCTCTCCAGATTCACATTGTCCTGACCTGACACACTGAAAATGCTAGTACAAATAATGCCCATGCCACAGCTTTTTTTTTGTTTTTGTTTTACCTACAGTACCTGAATGTAAACCGGTGTGATATCTTGATTAAGATCGAATGTCGGTATATAAAAATAATAAATAAATAAATAACTAGTGTGATGGTCAAGACAAATTGTGGATGAGATCCTCGCTGACCGATGACTAATCGGCCACACAGGATCTGGGAATCCCAGCAGTGTGAATACTAAAAGAATGCGAGTAAACAAACATTTCTACTGCTGGAAATGTGTAGTGGTTGCCTATTCATAAGACTTGGTGGCAAGTACATTGTGTGGCCACACATTAGTAGGCCTCTTCAGGATGGGGAGAGAAAAAAGCAAGGTCAGGTGCTCGGGCATCTACACCTAACAGTACAAGCCATTTGACAGGTAATCAAGGCTGTAACCTTCCCCACAGTCTCTCCCCCACGCCCCCCCCCCCCTTGTCCGAGCGGGTTGATGCAAACAGAGCCAGAGAGTAATTAGCAAAAGAGGCATGTGTCTTACCTACAAGCCAACGATCACCATAGAGGCCATCCCTCAGGTTCTTCAAAGAGGCCAGATTGCCTAAGTATAAAGGAATTGTGCATGGATCCCGGGTACCTGGCCATGACGTCGAGGATGCGCAGTCGTGCATCACAGACCAATTGAACATTGAGGAAGTGGAAGAGCTTTCTGTTGCAGTAGATCTCCTCCCTGTTATCTGAGAGGATGATGGCTATGTGAATGCAGACGATAGCTCCCACAACATTTGGAAATTCTGCTATGGCATAAACTTTTGATGTCCATCAAGTGCTGCTTGTCCCGAGGGAATGCTATGTAGCGATCAATGCAGTCCGATATAACTGTTGTGACCTGGCCCAGACAGCAGGAAAATGTACTTTGGGACATTCCCCCAACTACCCCTACTGTCATTTGGAAGGAGCCAGATGCCAGGAAATGCAGTGTAGCCAATAGTTAGGTGAGGCCAGGTATAGTGTGAGACCGTTCCATGACTGGATCCAGATCCCCTCTCATTTCATCATATAATTCTATGATAGCCCAAGAGGTGAGGTGATAGCTGCTTACCACATAATCTTCTGGCATGCCCAGTAAAGAGGTTTGTGGAGGGAAGATGTGCTCCCTGAATCTCCTGTGCCATGACCACCTGCGTGGCAAACGCTGTCTTGGGCCCTGAAGCTCTCCCTGCGAGGCCAGTGGCTCATGCTCGGGTGCTGGGACTTCGAGGAGGGGCTGGATATTTCCTTGCCTGTTCAGGTGGTTGTTCTTCTTCTTCCTCCTCTTCTTGTTGTTGGTCGTGGTGATCCCCCTCAAACATCCAGTATCCTCTTGCCAAAACATAATGGGTCTAGGGAGGCAGGCCAGGTAGGAACAGCTGTTTTTATTGGCCCAGGAAGGCCTGGTAGGTGTGTTTGCAAGAAGGCCCCAAATTATCATGTGCGGTAATTGCCACGATCTGTGGTAATGGCCAAATGCATGCAATAAAAAGTTTTTTCCCTGTGCCACCAAAAAATAGGTGTAGTTATATTCTGAAGTTAAAATACTGTGTGTTAATCGGTCGCAAGAAGCAGTAGAAGAACCTTTTTTGCATTAACTCTGCTCAAACCCCTGCCACTGGACTACTCAATGTGGAATTTACATACGCATTTGTGTTGTGGTATTTATCGCACACATTAGGGCGTTATTGCGCTCATTAAGGCCCTATCGCGAAATGATAAATGACCCCGTAAGTATGATCATAAAATCAGATTTGCTTGGGATATTTCTTTGTGTTTATTTATTTATTTATTTTGCTCAGGACTCCATTATTCTTGCAGGGTCTTAACCATGCTTGAGAGTGACACATAAGACAGTTGTAAGGGCAGGTGGGGATGAAAGAGTAACAGAAATAAAGGAGGGGATGAGTGTTTGTTCTGTCAAATGAAATTTTAGAAGGAATAAAATTTTGGTAGGGGAAAATACAGGCATAAAATGTAGGACAACTGTATTAGACTGCCTGGAACACTGAGGAAATCTGCACAGTGAGACCATGTTTAAAACTCAAACAACGAACATGGGGAGGAAGAATCTTTAGGACAATAGATTCATAGCACTTGGTGGCTGTGTGGATAGTTTCTAGACTTTGTAGAAGAGCACAGAATTTGAACTTGGAAGTTGGTCATGTCAAAATCAAAGAGGAAATCTAGGCCTGGGGTGGCCTACTGATGAAGGCTGGCGCAGTGGCAGGATCTGGGCATGCTTGAAATGAATGTGGGGGGGAGCAGTGGTGGGGGTAAGGATTTGGAGGTCAGGAGGGAGATAAGGGGGAGTTGGTTTTGGTTTGGATATGGGAACCAGAGAGGAAGAATCTGAATTTGTTAGACTGGCTAGGCCAATTCATCTTTATCTGCCACCATTTACTATGTTTTCATTCATTTACTAGATTATAACCCCACTCTCTATGGAGGATTTCGGTCCAAATGGGAGTTAAACATCAGATGTCAGCAAACAAGTCACAGTGACCTAAGGAATTCTGAAGCTCTATTTATCAGACATTCTGGAGTGTGTAAGAAATCTTATTTGCTGAAAGCAATAATTGCAGTTTTCAGGATGTTTTATATTGCTAGTATGCTTAAGTTCTGGTATGCAGCAGAGGGATAAAACAGGTGTTTCCTTCTGTTAGCTTAAGCTCAGAGGCACAGTCAAAATGATATATTCCAACAGGCAGAATATCTGCCAAGAATTAATCTCATTTAATGAAAGCATATTTTATTATTTGAAGAGAAAAATACAAGATGATTTAACTACCTTGGTTTAAAAAAACATTTTTGTGGTACAGTACATACACACACGCATATGATATATGTCTGGATGTATGATTGAAAAGAATAGATATTTGCTTCTCAATTCAGAAAACTACATGTAAATGGCTGAAGCTGTGCTACTGGAGAGGGTAATTTTCAGCAGCCCATGGAGGGCTAAGGTCTACGGGTACAAAGTCTGAATTTTCAAAGCAGACTTGAGTGAATAAGTTTGCTTTGAAAATTTGTGGGTACTGCTGGTACAATCGGGGGACATACGCGTGGCACGTTATACCTAACTCCACAGCAGGTTACATTTATTGCTTGTACATTTACACACTTACTTGTGAAAACTGCATGCAAGCATTTAAATGTTTTCCTCGCCCCAACTCCATTCCCAGAATGCACTTCACTAGTCTGGTGAAAGTACATGCAAAATCATGGTCTGCATGTCCTTTTGCTCAGACTATCCCCTTGGTAATTTTCAAAATCAGATTTACAAGCACAAACGGGGTTTCACCAGGAACAAGCGGGATATCATCAGCCACAGAGTGAGTGACTCATACAGATGGCGCCAGGATGGAAAAGTTCTCTTGGTTTTTAGGAGTATTCTTGGATTTTCTAAGCATGCGTGGGCTTTCCTACACAGCTGCTCGCTGCGTGAATCTCCTCAGATTTTTCATCTGCTCATGTGCATGAACAAAGTTTTCTGCTCTCTTCTCAAAAATGGCACGTCCTGTTTTTCTATTCAGTTAGGAGCTGATTTTCAAAGCCCTATGTGCGTAAATCCAAGGGAGGGGCCAGAGGCCTCCAGCACAGTGACCATTTGCCGCTGTGTCAGAGGATCATGTGCCAGCAGGCTGCCGGCAGGCGCAAAAGGTGAAATAATTTGGGGGGGGTTAGATTAGGGCTGGGGGGGAAGGGGTGGGAAGGTCAGATTAGGGAGAAGGGAACGGGGTAAGGTTGTGGGCATCAGCGTGCACAAGGTGCACTAGTGTGCACCCCCTTGCATGCGCCAACCCCCAATTTTATAACATGCGTGCGCGCACATGTACGCCTGCGCGTAGGTATGAAAATCTACCCCTTAAGATGTTTTTCTCTTTGTCTTTATTTTTTGCAAGTCTCCAAAAAAATCCTCATTTCCTATTTTTTCATAATTTAATTCTTTTAAAAATCGAGTTCAGCTTAGCCTCCCTTCTTTTCAAGGTGCAAGGCTTCAAGAAGAGTCCCTTCTCCGAATCAAAAGATGTCTCTTACAGACTGACACGATTGCTGTGTGAGCTGTTTAGGCCCTTCACATGGTACACCTAATTCCCATGGCAGACTGCGCTCATATGTCTGACTTACTTCCACTGATCTCAAAGATGTTTACATATATATCTTGATTCACAATGCCCACAAAAGATTTCTTCGTTTCACCGGAGAATAAGGTCATTATCAATACCAATGTGTTTTTTTCTTTTGGTCTATTAGCTGCACCCAGCGACTTTATTTTTGTTTGGGTCTGTATTCCACCTTCCTCTCCAAAAGGGAACCTAAAGTGGTTTGAATATCAGAATAAAACACATTTACATAATGCATTATTACATATATAAAACACATCACAACATAAGTAAATCTAAATATCCCTCCTACCGCCAGCCACCTCTCCTGCTCTTATTAGGGATTTAAAAAGCAATATTTACAGATCACTAATTCATTCAAAGGTGAATTTTAGAAGCCCAGCGTGTGCCAAAACCGGGAGACATGCACACAGGTTGGGCCTGTGCGCACCGAGCGGAATTTAAAAGCCACCTGTTTTCGCTCATATCTTCCACTATGAACACAATATGGAAAGTTCTGGAAAAGGGGCGTGGCGTGGGTGCCCCTGGATTTCACCTTGAAATATGCTCGTAAACTTTACTTCTGCTATGGCCAGTGTATAAGTCAGTGATGGCTAACCTATGACACGCGTGTCAGAGGTGACACGCCGAGCCGTTTTGGCTGACACGCGCAGTGTTTCGAGGACTATCAGGAATTTTTATTTTTTTTTATCGGCTGCGCCGAGCCTTTTCTTTTTCAGCTGCGCCGAGCCTTTAAATGTGTTTTTTAGTTTCCCCCTACCCTCCACCAATGCCCCCGGGCGCAGGGAGGCTCATGCGTCGCAGCGATGAGGCTCAAGACAACGCGCTGATGCTCCTCCTTCCTGCCTGTGCGGCCCCGGAAGTAAACATTGCCGGAGCCGCGTGGGCAGGAAGGAGGAAGCGAATCAGCGCGTGCAGAAGAGGAGGAGCCGCCGCGGGTCGCTGCGAATCCCAAGTCGCAGCGGCCCAAGAAGAGGAAGAGGCCCGGTAGCAGGGCTGCCGCGGCCCAAGAAGATCAGGGCCGCTGCAGAGCCCATCCTGCGGCGACCCGCGAAGAGGAGGCCCAGAGGTGAGAGAGAGGCTGAGGGCCCGTAGAGTGCGTGTATGAGGTGAGTTGAGAGAGAGGACCTGAATGTTTGCAGAGACAGCATGTGAGAGCCTGTGTGTGTGTGTGAGAGAGAGAGAGCATGTGCCAGTGAGAGCCTGTGTATATGAATGATTGTATGAGAGAGCATGTGCCAGTGAGAGCCTGTGTGTATGAATGATTGTATGAGAGAGAGCATGTGCCAGTGAGAGCCTGTGTGTATGAATGATTGTATGAGAGAGCATGTGCCAGTGAGAGCCTGTGTGTATGAATGATTGTATGAGAGAGAGCATGTGCCAGTGAGAGCCTGTGTATATGAATGATTGTATGAGAGAGAGCATGTGCCAGTGAGAGCCTGTGTATATGAATGATTGTATGAGAGAGAGCATGTGCCAGTGAGAGCCTGTGTATATGAATGATTGTATGAGAGAGCATGTGCCAGTGAGAGCCTGTGTGTGTGAGAAAGAGAAATGCATGTGAGAATGAGAACCTGACTGTGTGTTTGAGGGAAGAAGATGGAGAAAAAAGAAACAGAAAAAAAGACAATATAAAAGGAATTGGCAAAAAAATAAGAAAGGGAAGGTGAAAAAAAAGCCTGTGACCAACCAATTAGAAAACTAAGATCAGACAGCAAAGGCAAAAAAAAAAAATGTACTTTTTAGTGATTGGCACATGTAATCTTTGGGAATGTGCAAGAATAGCACTTTCTCAATGGATCTCACAATGTACGAGATCAGCATGGAGAAAGTGGAAGCCCACGGGGCCTGCACAGAGGAGGCAGCAGAATGGACTTCAGTGTCAGTAGCAGCAATCGGCACCTCCGCAATAGCCACGCGGCATCAGTGACAGTGGCAGCAGAGGAATGAGAGAGGTTCTGAGGTTGCTGGCAAAAGAAAGAGAGGGGGGGTCTACCTTTAGTGTGTGAATGTGTATGAATGGGACTCTGCCTGGGGGTGTATGTGTGTGAATGCATGGGTGCCTGCCTGGGGGTCTGTGTGTGTGAGAATGAATGTGTGCATGCCTGGGAGATGGGGAGGGAGTGTTGTGAACATGAATGGGAGCCAATAAAAGAAACCGACTGACAGATGAAGTTTGTAACGCTTGCTTGGACTTGAAGTGTACGAAATACCAACCTTCAATTGAAGATTTAGCCAATGAAATTCAGCAACAAAAAAGTCACTAAGCAGGTAAGGTAAAGAATTATTTGTTTTTGCTTTATTAATAAATACAGTATATATATTAAAATTATAACTTTGTTGATTAGAGCTACAAATATCACAAAATTATGGATTTTTCTAGAAGTGACACACCACCCGAGTTATGCTCGGTTTTTTTATGAATTTTGACACACTGAGCTCAAAAGGTTGGCCATCACTGGTATAAGTCATGAAACAAAAAAAAATACTAAACACATCAGTGGGGTTTTAAAGGTCAGGGCTAACAGGGGAGAAGGGAGGCTATTAAATCAGGGGGTTTGGAAGCCACTTGGGCGAAATGGGAATGAACTGGTAAAACTGGTAATGGCGTTGGCGCATGTGTCTTTTAAAGTCCTCCCACTTACAACGGTAGAAGCAGCATTTGCATACGTTGTATGTTATCAAATGGTCGTGTCACCGGGTGCAGGCCCACAAATGCGAACACATGTGCCTGCACGCCTGTTTAAAAGTTACCGTCCCTATTTTCATCTGACAAGGGTGGAGGTGAATGTTTGATACCTTCAAATTCTTTAAAATTCAGTGAAACAAGGATCAGCTCACATGGCAACATTTTTGTATCTCCCTTATAAATTATTATAAGCAAAGGCAGGGTTAGAGAAGAGCTAGCAGAGTAGTGCAGCAGATGGCCAAATAAAGATGAGGTTGGGTAAGGGGAGGCTGGTGGTCTCACACCATTTGAGTGGTGAGTAAGATGCTTCACTGAGGTGTTCAGCCAGAATGGAGGCTTCCCTTCCCACCACCATCAGCTGGTGAGCCTCCAGTGCCTAGCCTAGTTATTTGGAAGAATTTAAAAGAAAGGAAATATTTTCTATCATGTTTTTCCGGTGAAAAACTTGACAAGTCTCCCATTATACAGCAGTGTGCACTATTTTGCTTTCATCGGGAACTGGACTGGTCATATCTGACTGTTTTACGAAGGGCCTAGGAGTTGTTCACCTAATGCTTTCAATTATCAAGCTCCACTTCTATGGGACGCTTTAACTCTTGAGATTTGAAAAGAAATGAATTAGCTTAGATTTTGCAAGGTGATTAAGTCTTGGCTTTTTAATTAGGATTTTACCAAAAATGATTGAATACTGTCATTGTTTTGAGATGATCTGATTATGAGAGGGTAGTTTGTCTTATGTGCAACTTTTTAAAAATGTGTTATTTCTACTTTTTATTTACTAATATGCTCCTTTTTTTCATTGTAGATCACGTTGACTTATTGAAAGGTGGTATAACAAGTGAATTAAACAAAACTGTGTACCTAACAATCCAGAAAAATGATCAGTTCTTTCACCCACCATACAAAGACACCTGTGATTCTTGTTCAGGGAACAGGAGCACAAATTGGGAGGGATGGACCTTCCTGATGCGTGAGTAGGCAGGGGGGAGAGGGGGAAGGAGTGAGAAGGTAGGTGGAGAAAAGAAATAAAGAATCAAGAGGTCAAAGGTATGAAATGTGCTTGCTGCCCTGCGCATTTGCCTTGACATTCTTCGCAGCCCTTCGTGTTAGCGAACTGGTAGCCCATTCATCCTCAAGGGTGAGTCAATCAGGCTTGGGTCTAAGGGATGCCGCCCTATACCCTAACAAGTTAATACTCGTCATCTGAAATTCAAAGACAGACCAGTGTACAAAAGGCACGGAGGTGATACTGCTTAGCTTGGTAGGCGACACCACTTGCCTAGTTGAGATTTTAAAGAAATATCTGGCCATGCGGCTGCAAGTAGGGGAAGCCCTGTTCATACACAAAGATAGCCCTCCCCTGTCACTTATCAGTAATCTAAGATACTGCAATTGTCCCTAGTTGACATGGGTGTCCGTGGGCTTGGATTTTCAACCCATTCCTTCTGGATAGGTGCAGCGACCATAGCAGCAGGTCTGGGTATGTCCCCTAAGATGACAATGGCAGAAGGCAGGTGGCATTCCCGAAGGTACCAGTTATATTTGTGCCGGGCAGAATATTTTGCAGCTTAACACAAATCACTGCTTTATATTTCAGGTCCTTGTCCCTGAATACGCCATGTATGGATCATAGGTGACTCATTTTTGCGTTAGGTCTATTTAAGAGCCAAGATAAGGCCACTGGGTGAGCATTTGGGCATGTCTCTGCACCACAAGTCGCTAACTTGGAAAGGGATTCTGGGAATGAGGTGGGATCTATTGATTCCGATGATCTTACACATGAGTAGAACACAAATGTTGCCATAGGTGAAAATTCTACACTTAGGTGGCAATGACCTAGCGGATACACATAGCGTGTTTATCCAAAAGATACAGAGAGACTGCATCTCTGTTTCAGATCTGCTTCCAAGTGCGTGCATCATTTGGTCCTGCATCACTCCCAGCCATGTCTGAAGAGGTGAAAGGTCCCACCAGGCACTCAACAGAACCAGAAAGAAGATAAATAAGTGGAAGAGAAGGTGCATGCCCATCATCCGGGGCATTCTATCACACATGAGATGACTGATGAGAGCTGCACTGGGTTATTTCACCCTGATGGGGTGCACTTGTCAGACATATGCTTTGACATATTTCTCAGTGACTTCCAAGATGCCTTAGAGTTTCTCTTGGAAGCACATGGCCGCAGCAACTAGAAGGTGGGGAGTCTGGCAAATGGGGTCTGTTACCGGCACTTGTGGTGGGGTGACCAGCAAATTGGTGACAGTAGAGGCCATATGGTGCAGCAGTAGCCCCAGCCAGGGTGGGGAAATTGCAAGCAGAGCTTCAAAATACCATTCTTCCTAGGAAGGGTGAGAAATCTAGTGCAGCAGATCACTTTTGCTTTGACAGCGAAAGGGGGTAAGGCAGCATTGGAGCAGTGATCAGCCTGGGATCTCAGTCTTCAATGGATTTGGGTCCAGTAATGCCAGCAAAACCCTCTGCAAATCTGTCTCATCAGCCTGATGAAGGCATATGTGGGAGATTATCAGGATTAGAGGTGACAGTTATAAAGCCCTCGTCACTCAAAATTGTTAATGATAATATATGGTTAACTAAGTTAGGTTTGTTAGGCCGTCAATTTCAATTGTATGAGTATGCATTAATATATGCTTGCTTTGGGTGAGTTACTGGTTGTATACTGCGGCCATGCTTGTCCACAATAAAGGTTTATTGCATAATCACCGATTTTGTTCCTCCTTTACAGGGATGCGCAGAGCACTAAGCAGGGTATCAGCGCCATAAGCCCAGTAGGTGGGGGGGGAGGAAGAGGTCCCTAAGCCTGCCCATGTTGTAACCACTCTTCAATCTCTAGGTTTTCTCATCAATCTCCCAAAATCCTAGAAGACTCCTTTTCAGACAATAGACTTCATAGCAGCACACATAAACACATCAAAAAGGAAAACATTTCTGCCTCAACAAAGGGCAGACTAATTATCCTGCCTGGCTATTAATGAAAATGTTAGGTCCTATAACAATAATAATTCATGTTACCCCTATTGCCCATCTCCATTTATGTCAAGCTCAGTAGCAACTGAAATTCTAATAGAACCAACATTGTCAATCTAAGTTACACAAAGCGAAAATATTTGTCAATCTTGTTCACTCTTTCAATTGGTAGTTGGATCATTCCAACCTGATAAAAGGTTAAATTTTCACCAACCACAATTTCAAGAAATTCTCATCACAGATGATTACAGCTATGATTGGGGAGCTCACCTGAAAGGCCTCCACACTCAAAGAACCTGTTTGTTCAAACAGAAGATACTTCATATAACTCATTTAGAATTAAGAGCAATTTTCAATGCTCTAAAAGTGCTCACTCCATGGCTGAAGAATATAATTTTGTTGCGCCAGACAACCAAGCAGCAATGTACTATGTTAACAATCAGAGGAGATCAGGATCTTGAAGGCTTTGCTTGGATGTCACAAAGATTTGGAAATGAGTGAATTCTCAAGGAATGTTTCTTCCAGCTGTCTACCTTTCTGGAGATCAAAATCAGACTGCAGACAGCTTAAGTCACCAGCTTCAACCACACAGATGGTTGTTCCACACTCAAGTAGTGCAGGAACTTTTCCAGATGTTTGGTATTCCACAAATAGACCTTTCCGTAACACCTTTAAAAAAAACAAGGTTCCAACATTTTGCTACAAGACAGTAGCAAGAAACAGAACAGCAATGGACGCTTTCTCCAGTCTATGGAAACAAGGACTACTTTATGCATTTCCCTAATCCCACTCATATCTAGAACAATACAGAAACTAAGAAGGGAAGTGGGACAAATGGTTCTGATAGCCCCTTTTGGCCTCGGAAAATTAGGTTTCTAATACTGCAGTGCCTAGTAGCTCACCAAACTCCCATCCCTCAGGGCAACAGTAACCTCCATTTTGGGCTATGACTGCTTGGATGATGAAAGTCAGTTAGTACCATCTATGCAAATGTCTGCTCAGGTTAAGAAAGCTCTGCTTGCATCAAGGAAGAACTCAACCAGAAGATCTTACAATTTCAAATTTATTTATTTATTTATTTATTTAACAGTTTTATATACCGAAGTTCTAGCAACAAAGTTACTAATCAATTCGGTTTACATTGTAACAATAAAATTGACAGAATGTAGAATAATGTCTTACAGAGAACAGGGAAGATTTAACTTGGAAAAATAAAATAAAATAACTTAATGAGAACAATAAATAACTTCAACGGAGCAAGGAGAGTACAATTTAAATAACAAAATAATTTAGGAGAATATATGTTCGGAATTGAATGAGTCGGGCCTGAGGTCGAATATTGAAAAGATCAGAATAGTTATTGGGATTAGGAGAATGCTTGATTAAACAACCAAGTCTTGAGTCTCTTTTTAAAGGTGGGAGTCGATTGTTCCAATCTCAGGTCAGGAGGGAGAGAGTTCCAGAGTTTAGGTCCAGCGGTGGAAAGAGCTCTTTTACTAAGAGAAGTTTTGAGCAGATGGGCCTTAAGCGTGCCTCTCTGGGCTAGCCTCGTTGGACGGGAAGAGGTGTGAAGTTGTAAAGGGATGGTGAGTTCAATTGGAGAAGAGTTTTTGATGACTTTGTGGATTATTGTTATGGTTTTATAGAAGATTCTCTGATTGATGGGGAGCCAGTGAAGGTTCTTTAAGATGGGTGTAATATGTTCCCTTTTGTTGGATTTGGTTAGAATCCTCGCAGTGGCATTTTGTAATAATTGTAGAGGTTTCAAAGTGTTAGCGGGTAGACCAAGCAGTAAAGAGTTACAATAATCTATTTTCGAGAATATTATTGTTTGTAGAACATATCTGAAGTCATGGAAATATAATAGGGGTCTTAGTCTCTTTAATAATTGAAGTTTAAAGAAGCAATCCTTTATGATGTTATTGATGAAAGTTTTGTAGTTCAGCAGATTGTCCATGGTGACCCCAAGATTTCTGACCTGGGTGGAGAAGGCTGGAGGAGAAAAGGAGTGTGTGTTGAGTGAGGAATGGTTGCCATCTGGAGTGATGAGCAGAAATTCTGTCTTATTGGAGTTAAGTATCAAATTAAGCTTTGTTAGGAGATTGTTGATGGAAAGTAGACAGGAATTCCAGAATTGTAAGGTGTTTTGTAATGAATCTTTGATTGGGATAAGGATTTGGACGTCATCTGCATAAATAAAATGTGTAAGATTAAGATTGGAAAGGAGCTGACATAGGGGGAGAAGATAAATGTTAAATAATGTAGGAGATAAAGACGAACCTTGTGGGACTCCCATGGTGGATCTGAAAGGAGGTGATTCTTTACTATTAATTTTGACTTTGTAAAATCTATTTTGGAGGAAAGATGAGAACCATTTGAGTGCTGTGTTTTTTATGCCAATCTCTGATAGACGATCTAAGAGGAAATCATGGTTCACCGTATCGAAGGCTGAAGATAAGTCGAGAAGAATGAGGAGGCAGGAATGTTTTTTCTCTAGGTTCAAGAGAATATTGTCTGATAGAGATAGAAGGAGGGATTCAGTACTTCTAGATTTACGGAAACCAAGTTGAGATGATGAAAGGAGGTTGTTGTTTTCCAGGTATTCGGAAAGTTGTTTATTGACTAATTTTTCCATGATTTTAGAGATGATTGGAAGATTAGCTATAGGGCGGAAGTTGGCTGGATTATCTGGAGAGAGATTTGGTTTTTTTAGCAAAGGTTTCAGAATGGCGAGTTTGAGTGGGGTAGGAACGAGACCTTGTGATAAGGAGGCATTGATGATCTGTGATAGAGGATAAGAGATGTCTTTGGCAATTGAGATAAGGAGATTAGCTGGAATTACATCTAGTGGGTGGGAGGAAGGTTTGAGTCTTTTTAGAACATTTTCAATTTCCAACGAGGAGACCGGTTCAAGGATCTCAAGGCTTGCAGTGATTTGTGGAGGGGAGGAGAGTAGATGAGGAGGAGAAGAGGCTTTCTTTATCTTGAGAGGGTCCAGGAGGTTAGGGATTTTGTTCTTGAAATAGGTGGCGAGTTCTGCGGCTTTACTTACTGCTTTGTCATCTGGGAATGAGAAAGCGGGTTGTTTGGTGAGTGATGTCACTAAAGCGAAGAGGGCTTTAGGATCGAATATGAAGTTATGAATTTTCTGAGCATAGAAGTCCTTTTTTATCCGAAGAAGGGAGATCCTGTATTGATGCATTAGAGTTTTATAGGCTATGAGGTTTGTAGTTGAAGGATTCCTGCGCCAGATCTTTTCTTTGTGCCTAAGATCACGTTTAACAGATTTGAGATTTGGAGTATACCAAGGTTTTTTAGGATCTTTGTTGCTTTGAATGTTTTTGGTGATTAGTGGGCAAGTAAGGTCTGCAACTTTGTTAGTGATTTTAGACCAGGAGGCCAAAGCTGAGTTAGCGTCTGTAAGATCTAGAATATTTAACTCCTGAGTGAGATGAGATAAAAGGGTATCTGGCTTGCAGAGTTTTCTGAAATGGATTGTGGTTTTTTGGGGGGCAGTAGGAATTGAGAGGTGGTTTCGTAAAGATAAGTTGATTAACTTGTGGTCAGACCAAGGTATAGAATGGCAGGTAATATTGGAGTTGAGGGAGAGATTGTGATTTATGAAAATTAGATCCAGGGTATGACCAGCTTTGTGTGTGGGTTCGTTTATGAGTTGTTTGAAACCCATGGAATTGAGGGAGCTGAGGAAGGCTTCACAGTTGGATGAACGAGGTGTAGCGTCAACATGGATGTTGAAATCTCCCATTAATATAGCAGGTGAGTCGGAGTCTATGTGTTTAGCAATGCATTCTATTAAGGGCGAAGGATCTGAGTCTAAACTTCCAAGGGGGGAGTAGGTGAGGCCGATTTGCAAATGTGATGATTTAAAGACAGCGAATTCGAAATTTTGAGAAGAACTGGATGCTTGAAGCGATAGTCTAAATTTTTTTTTGGCAGCAAGAAGAAGACCACCACTTCTTTTTTTCAATCTAGGGATAGAGAAGATATCGTAGGATTGAATTGGAAGTTGGTTGAGAAGGGCTGTGTCTTCTGGTTTCAACCATGTTTCTGTAATGGCAAATAAGTCAGGTTGCTCTTCTGTGAGATAGTCATCTAAGAGATTAGTTTTTTTTTGTGAGGGATTGAGCATTTAGAAGAGAAATTGTGAAAAGAGAGAAGCCCAGGAATTGATTAATGGGAGAGAGCATAATTGGGATAAGCCTGTTGTGTTGTTGGGGTGACGGAGAAATAAATTGTTTCTTTCTTGGATTTCTCTTGATGTTCAAGATAATTGGAATAGTAGAGGAGAGCATGATAGCTCTCTGTCGGGAAGGAATAGAACAGAGTAAAAATAATTGTACCTGAGTTTATTGAATGTCTGTCTTGGCTTGATTTGAAGAAGATGGAGTTATAACTTGTAGACCTTTCTTTTCTTTTGATTCTGATTCTTGTTGGACTCAGTGGCTGCACGAAGGGGCGCACAAAGGGGCAAGCCCCTTTGTCGCGCTCCTTTGGCGCGCGACGCAGGCGCGCGACGCTTGAGTAGCAGGGAATTTAAAAGTCCCTCTCCGGTTCTGATAGGCCGAGATCAGGTAGGTAGGCGGGACTTAGGGCCGCGGTGATGGACGTCGCGTTTGGTGAATGAAGCAGCGTGATCGGTAGCCGGATTCGCCGGGGGGAAGGGTGAATTGGAAGGCCTTACCCCGACGGGTCCAGGCGCCAAACGCGCAGGCCTCCCTCCTCCCGATTGCGGCAGCAGCGGCAGCGGCAGCAGAGGAGGTCAAGAGATGTTAGAAACGGATCAAATGGAGAAAATTCACTGCCTGGTGTGCTCATTTCAATTGGGAACATTTTAAACATCCTATTTCTTTCTTGTTGCAATATCTGCTAAACCTATCTGACTCAGGTCTATAAGCAAACTCTGCCAGAATTAATCTCAGTGCTATAGCAGCATATTATGAGCCCTGGGAAGGCGTGCCTATTTTTCACAGAAGGACAGTTGCTAGATTTTTGAAAGGCCTCATGAATAAAGGATACGCCCATTCCTCATTTGCCTCACACAACAAAGAGATCCATAGCCATTAGCACGTCATGGCCTGAAATGAAAATCTTTATAGAAGCACCACATAAAGAATTGTAAACTAGAACACACACACAATCCATTGCACACCCAAATATGCTAGGTGAGGACCCCATTTCTATACAACTTTACATCTGCCCTCTAGGAGTCATTTGAGGAACTGACATCTCTCTAACATGCAGTTGCTGCATTGGAAGGTTCCACTGCATTTTCAGATTGTGATGGGAGGCTCAAAAATGAAAAATACATGTTCTGAAGCAGGTATTATATTACAAATAGTTTATGTATTCTGGCAGAAGTCAGGGAAAGAAATCCCATGCACCTAAACAGTGAAAATGGGCTTTGAAGTGGCTGAAACTGTGATTGATTGTTCTGTTGGACCAATGGCCACTATTATGGTGTTTTTCTGAGCTGACAGATGAAAGCAGCATTAGCAGTCAGGGCAAGACAGGACACCAATTATCATGCACAAGAATATTTCATAAATAACAAAACTCATTTTACACGTGCCTCACAACACTACACACAAGGACCCTGTCACTTCTGTGCCTATGCAGCTGTACTGCTTTCCAAGGATCCTGACTATGTGCTCATTTAGGAGGTTCTGCTATAGTATCTGGTCACTATGGCAGGACCCAGGAAACGTAGGCACCAAAATCCATCATCAGTAAGTAATGCAGGGTGAAAGGAGAACAGAGGGTTGCTGAACACAGCGCCAGTTGACACTAAAACTTATACATTAAAAAGTAGTCTCATCTACAAAGCCACTAACTCCAGTCACAGCTTTTCTCTCCAAATATCCTAAAACAAAAAATTTTAATGGTTGTACGTTTTCAACAGAAAGTTTAAAATGCACTTAAGGAAATACTGTAGCAGCTAATATCCTTCCTTATAAGTCTGCCCTCATTATCCTAGCATGACCTCTTGTGTTGCAGAATGTAATAAAAATTGGTTGCCTCTGGAATATGATTTAAATCCCTTGAGATACTGAAATATGTCTTGCATATGCTTTCTCCTCTAGGCTTGTGAACCATAGGTTTGCCAAAATATCATCCATCTGCTGCTGTGCTAAAACTCTCCAGACCAGTATTATTATGAATATGTTTAGGCCCCTAAGTTGCCCCTCATATGGTTTGTAATGCCTGCTTTGCAAAATGCTGACCGCCCTCCTTGGATAGGTCCATATAGAGAGCATATCCACCTGAGCCAAAATGGAATACTCTCTCTATCCAAGGTACTGAGGGACCAAATATCTTTACTGTTTCAATTTAATGGTGATTAAGAAAATTCAACTCAGTTCTAGAGGCCTGATTCAGTTTGATTTTCATGTTATGATAACCTGAATTGCTCAATTAAACTGTTTAATTCAGGCTCTCTTGGTACACATGAGCCTTACATCTGTGCCACGTGCTCAGATTAAAGGTGAAAATTAAGTCTTAACTGAAGTGCTCATAGCACAATTCATCTCCTAAAGTGTATCAGAACAATTAATGGAAACAATGTCATTTAATGCATTGTTTTCGTAAGCTGTTAGAAACTGAATTCGCTTCTCCTGGACTTTCCTATGATTCAATTACGTAATTTAAAAGATTCCTTGCAACAGTTACAGCTGTCATATTTTGCAATAATGAATGAAATTACCATTTGCCAGTGTCATAGAGCACATTTTATTTTTAATAACAGATTCTTATACATATTTTTAAGAACTGCTAAAACTTGGTTTGGAAATCAATGGGGATACCATACCATATTCTTTTTTGTATATTTCATTTAATAACCACACTTACTTCTCTTCCATAAGAATACACCATCCAGTGCTAGCCACCCAAGGGGCCTTCCAGGATTTAATTAACTTAGGCCTGCAGATAACTCGTTTTGCTCTCTGTCAGTTCTGTGTAGTAAAGGTTTGGCTGTGCTTAGAGCAGCGGCCAATCTTCAAATACTTTCTGATTCAAACACTCCAGCTGTCCAACAAAAGCATGAAGCTTCCACATTATAAACGCTCCCCATTCAAGAACACCAGGCAAGTTGGCTTTGGATCGGCACATGCAAAAGCTGTTTTTGTATTCCTTCAGGATTCCAGCGATACTGAAATTTCTCCTCCCTTTCTGGGACAACTCCAGCTTGAGGTTTTGCAGTTCAAAGCTGTCATAAAGAACACTGACATTTGCGGCAATCTTTATAACAATGATTGCTCACAAATTTCAAAAAG
Source organism: Rhinatrema bivittatum (assembly GCF_901001135.1). Lineage (NCBI taxonomy): Eukaryota > Metazoa > Chordata > Amphibia > Gymnophiona > Rhinatrematidae > Rhinatrema > Rhinatrema bivittatum. The sequence goes on from NC_042617.1 coordinate 374,432,434, forward strand.
TTTGCCTTGCTAGCGCCATTAAATGCGTTAGTCATAGTCAGTAGGAAAATGGGGACATGAGTAAAGCCTCAAACCCAAGTTTCCTGCATGGTATTGCACAGCACTACAGATGGGCCAGCAGGTTAGCTGTATGTTTGGGTTAATTTTTTTTTTTTATTATTTAGAAGTGCAAATTTACAACAAATTTATCAATGACACTTGTTTCTCTCTCTTGAGCTGAAATTATTTTCCAGATTCACTGCAAAAAAGTATGTTGAGAATGCTGTGAGTTGTACTCATTCTAGAAAAATCAGGAAATATAGAGATCTGGTTCCTTGATCCATAATTATGGGTCCCTTTTAGTTGGCTTTTAAATTTAAAAAAAAAACTCATAAAAACCGTTGTTTATACTACTACCATTATATTCAGGGTTGCTGCTGATTTTCAGTTTAAACTAACAGAACCCGATAAACGCCCCTCCCACCCCCAGCCCTGTTACCCTTCCTCTCTAGTGAAAATTAAAACAAACACCTGGTTGGCCCACTGAGGCTGAAGAATGGAGCTGCCAGTGTGCCTTGTTCCCCCTGCTGACGACCATTTATCCCCACTGATCAGAGCTGGCCGAAGGGGATCACTCCTCCTCCTCCCCCTGCAGCCCGGGAAGCAGCTCGCACTCTGAACTGTGCTTGTGGTATGAATTTCAGATCAGGCCTCAGGATGCAGGGAAAAAGAAATGGGCTGACATCTAACCTAAACTGTTTCTACACAAGGAAGATAACTCTAAGAGACCTGCGCAATGTGCACCTACCCGTGTAGGCGTGTACATGGCCGCACGCAGATCTTCCCCAGTATTTTATAAAATACGTGCAGTTCTTTCCTGTAACATTGGCTCGTATATAAAAAAATACGTGCGAATAGTGTTACGACTGTCACTGCCAGACATCTCCACTCCGCTCTCCTTACCTCTCTGTCGACTCCTCCTGCGGTTGACGGACATTTGGCTGCCGCGGTGTCTGCCTGCCATCCTCTCTGGCGTCCCCGGACCGGCTTGGGCGCTGCCTCCCACCATGCTGTTCAGCTGCCTTAGGGCGCGCGCGCTGCACGGCACTGCTTCAAGTACCTTCAGTGGCGCGAACCTCAGGGGCGTCCCCCTGTGATGACGTCATGCATCCAGGATACAAAAGGCCTACGCAATTGATAGCTAATCGAGTTAGCAAAGATTTCCTAACGGTTGCAGTTCCTTGCAACTCTGCCTCCTTTGGACCTACTCTATTTGGGGTACCTGCTCCTCGGGGGCCTCTCTCTCTTTCTTATCTTTCAGGTCGCAGTCTGGAACTGGTACTCGCTCCTCGAGGGCCCGTGTTCCTGGACTCGCTACTTGGACTCCACTTCTGCCAGGAAGACACCGCTGCCTATAACATCTGTGAGTTACCATCTCTATCTCTCAGAGCTATTCCCTGGAACCAGGTACTCGCTCCTTGAGGGCCTGCCTTTACTCCAGCTCCTGTGCTCCTCACTGAGAGACCGCTGCGTGAGTACATTACCAACAAAGTTCTATTCCTGAACTCTGCATATCCTGCTACTACTCACAATATCAGTTCTCTCTATTACAGCACAGCCATTGTGGGATCGCTGTTCCAGAGCCTGAGGGACTACAAGCCCAACAGGGCTACTTCCAGCTCACTACTGCCACCTCTGGTGGTTCACCAATCCTGTTTAATAAAAGAACTAGTGTGTGTGTGTGTCTCCTACGCTGAGCCTGACCTGTGGCCCCTCACGGGACTTCCCCCCATGGGTGTGGTCACCTGCCACAGGTCCTGGGATCCACCCAAAACCCTTACAAATAATAACAAATAGATATTCAAGTTAGCCAGATAAGTCTTAAAAGCACTGCTTATCTGGCTAAGTGGTATTGAATTGTTCTCCCTGCTTTTCTACTTTACATTTTAAATATACAAGCACAGAGATTTTACATGCAAAATTTAAGTAGCATTTACCCTGGGCAAGTCGCTTTTTACGCGTGTAAGCCTGCACATTTTCTACATACGTGTGAGTGAAATTACCAGTTTTACCAAGTAGTACACCTGCCAGTTTGACCAGACCTTCTCCAGGTCATTGAGACCTTCCAGATTCTTCAGCTTGACCTACCCCCAGGTTTACTCAGACCTCCCACTCAGTCAGTACTTCACTTATGCCAGATAATTAGCAGGTGTAAATATACGCGAGTAAGCTGCCAAATCTACAAATGCAAGTCTGTTATAAAAAAATAGCAATTTCCTCACCTAAATGTTGGCCCCACCATGGAATGCCCCAGACCTCCCTTTTTTAAATGCAAACCCTATTTACGCTTGTATATTAGAGGTTAATAAAATAGCATTTACGTACGTAGTTGCTATTTATATGCATATATTCTAATTTTTCCACACACAACCTTTTGAAAATTCACCTTTAAGCCCTTCCTGTGACATGCATGTGGGTCTCTTACTCTGTTTCCCAACATACTTCATTACTGGATTGTATGACACACGGTACAGGCTGCAAGGCAGCATCACCATCCCAGACTGCTGGCACTTTATATAACTGCCTCCACTGTAAGTCCTACACAAACATTTTTAAATGGCTTTCCAAAATAGCTATCCATTCATAATTCTCACATATTCCATTTAAAAGTAACAAAATTAGCAAACAATTAGAGCATCAACCTTTAAGCACTGCTCCTAACTTTGCAGTCTTAGATTTCAAAGGGTGGATTTTGTAATATGGCTCCTCATTTTCTTTGAAAGAAAATGTAAGTGGCCAAAGAAGTATTCCAATTGCCTACAAGTTTTATTTCTTCATTTTACTCTTTGAAGTCCTTTGCAGTATTACCAATAAGTTAAGAACATAAGAAATTGCCATGCTAGGTCAGACCAAGGGTCCATCAAGCCCAGCATCCTGTTTCCAACAGAGGCCAAACCAGGCCACAAGAACCTGGCAATTACCCAAACACTAAGAAGATCCCATGCTACTGATGCAATTAATAGCAGTGGCTATTCCCTAAGTAAACTTGATTAATAGTAGTTAATTGACTTCTCCTCCAAGAACTTATCCAAACCTTTTTTGAACCCAGCTACACTAACTGCACTAATTCCAGAGCTTTATTGTGCGTTGAGTGAAAAAGAATTTTCTCTGATTAGTCTTAAATGTGCTACTTGCTAACTTCATGGAATGCCCCGTAGTTCTTCTATTATTCGAAAGTGTAAATAACTGATTCACATCTACTCTTTCAAGACCTCTCATGGTCTTAAAGACCTCTATTATAACTGGCAGGTGCGATGACGACATCTGGGGCATAGCTTCTCTAAAGAATTGTGTACAAATGCCTACCACTTCCTACAATGCATCACTTATGGTAGGCAGTGAAGAAATCTGAACATTTGTTACAGTATTTTCAAAATAAGTAATTTAAAAAGTGGAGGCTTTTAAAGCCTTCTGAGAGGACAGTCCACTTTTCTGTCAAAGAAACAGGTATCCCCTAGTAAGATTAATTTGCTTTAAAACAAGTTTCTGGTTAGTTAGCAAATATGAACTCATTTGTGATTACCTCACTATAGAAACAATTGAAATATCATCAATGTATCCAACCTTTATAATGTAGAAATAATGATCAACAAACCTGGCAACCACAAGACTTCGCTCAACCTTTATAATAATGCAACATTCACAAGTTGTTATGGTTAATGGTGTTTGGGTGGATCCTTGGACATGTGGCAGCTGACCATGCCCACGGGGGGCAGTCCCGTGAGGGACCATGGTGTCAGGCTAGATTCTGGACACACAAACACAGATTTGAATCTTTTATTAAACAATTTGATTGACCACCAGAGGTGGCGGTAGTGAGTGGTGGTGTAGAGCCCAGCTGGGCGCGTCTCACACAGAACGCTGGAACAGCGGATCCTCTGCAAGGCAATGCTGTAGTGGAAAGAGACAGAGTTATGAGCACACAATAAGAGAAACATTCAGAGTCCCAATGTAGAAATAGGAGAAGCTCCAAGGCAGGGAGAGCAGGCCCTCGAGGAGCGAGTACCTGATCCCTTAGAGCAGAGAGACTCAGTAGTGTTGTACTCACGTAGCAGTAATAGAGATTCCACTAGATGAGAGGTCTGGCACTGGAGCAGAGAGCAGGCCCTCGAGGAGCGAGTACCTGATTCCAGTGAAGCAGTACTGTGGAAAGAGATGGTTTCTGTACTCACTGATGGTAACTGTAAGTTAGTTCTTCCAAGTAGAAGGGTAGAGGTTGCAGGCAGCGACACAGAGAACATGGGCTCTCGAGGAGCGAGTACCGGTTTCCTGATAGCACCTGAAAGAAGCAAAAGAGGATCCCGAGGAGCGGGTACCCCGTTAGAGACCCCGAAGGGTAGTAAGAGTTCCAGATAGTGCTGGAGTGGCAGAGTAGCTTAGGAACGGAGAGTGAATCCCATCCGTAAGAATCCTGTTGCTAACTCAACGAGCTAGCAAGTACTGTAGACAGATATACCCGGACGTCGTAACGTCAGAACAGGGGGACGCCCCTGAGGTTCGCGCCAACGAGAGTTAAAGATGAGGGCGGCGGGCGCGCGTGTACCTTAGAGGTACCTTGAAGGAGAATGGCAGGAGGCAGCACCAAAGCCGCTCCGGCAACGCCGGAGAGAACGGCAAGCAGACGCCGTGGCGGCCATCAATCCAAGGAGAGCGAGAGGAGTCGAAAGTAGAGAGAGGTAGGCGGGGCGAAGCCGAAGACCGACGGACGCAACACAAGTTTAAAAAAATTTACCTTGCTTGCACGAGTACACATGCTATTCAAAGTACATACGCGAGCCAACCTTCAGTTTGTGAGGGCAAAGGGAGAAGGAAAGAATGGGAGTAATATCACTAAGTATTTTAGATACATTGTGCCGAGCTGCATTTCAGGTGACTGAGCAGAGATAAGATACTGTAGAGCACATCTGCTGCTGAACTACTGTTAGAAACACATCCCATTTCATCATGGTCCTTCTCAGAATTTCTCCAAGTGAGAACACAACTCAGAGAAACTCAGTAGTTTCCACTTATTTTACTGATTTGCCAGATTTTAAAAATGTGTTCAAAGAAATGTGCCATGGGAACAAATAAAATCCTATATCTAATCTATAGTTTGGCTTCATTACTTTTTTTTTTTTTTTCACAATTGTGCCTGCCCTACCTTCCCATGAGTCTTTTTCGGCTCCTGTCATTTCCTTTTTGAGTTCTATTTTCTTACATCCTTCTCTCCATATTTCACTCCCTTACTTGTTCTTTTGTTCCGAAAAAGTATCATCTCTCATTTCCATTCATCTCCCTTATATTTCTTTTATTGTTTCTTCTATATCCCTTAATTTTTGGCAATCTCTTGTTTATCACAAATCATTTTTAATTTTTTTACTTTATTTTGTTTCCTCATCTTTAACTCCGATTTCTTCTTCTCTCTCCACAGCTTACATTTTCATCTCCTCCCACTCACCCACATGCTTACTTTTATCTCAATCCTCCTATATCCTTTTCAATTTCACTGCACTTTCCGTTACCCCATATCTCTATTCCTCACCCCATTTCTTCTGTCTTACCTCCATGACCCTCCCCATCTTAACTGACTTTTCCTAAATCTACCACTCACACCCCCACCCTCTCTTATCCTATTACTTTACATGACCACCTCCATCTTCCCAACCAATCCCTTTTTCTCATTTCCTTCCATTTCATCCTTAAGCAAAAAAAGAAAGATATTTGTGGTCAAACTCAATACTCTATTAAAGAAAACAGAATTAAACATAGGCATGCCAAGGGCACTGAAAAGCATTCACTGAGAAATGCAGCTGTGGTGAGAAGAGAATCTTCTTTTAATTGGCTGCTCCCTTTGCCCACAGCACACAGTTTTTTCTGGCTCCTGTATTCTTGCACTCTTTGGAACCAAAGAAAGACCAACAGTGAGGATATGGTAAAATCTCAGCCTTTAAGGAAGGCAGCAAATCAAGGCAGACATTTCTATTATGATTTCTTTGGCTTTCCAATATAAGCTACTGGCTTCTATACATACCTCATATATACATCACAGCAGATGTTGGCAGATAAGGACAATTTGGCCACCCTGCCTGCATGGTTGCCCTGCATACATCGCTTTAGCTATAGATATTTCCCAGATGTCAGACACATACTTGTCCCCTGCATATTATTCCTTAAACATTTGTTACCCTAAACTGGGGAATCTAGCTAACCTAGTCTGCTGCTCATATTAGGTGACTGTCATCTCCTCTTAATCATACCTAGGCATGCCAAGGTCCTCCCGTCAATGCATGCTGGCTAACCCTGTCAGCTCTCCCTGGGAGCTCAAAGCAGCCATTCTGGTTAATTAAATCAGGCTTTCTGTTTCTTTTACCCCATCACTATCTCAACTCTCCTCTATGAAGTGAATCATCTGTGGGGTGCCCCAGGAATGAGGGGCCTAATGTCTGGAGAGGCAAATCCAGGCAGCTGATGGTAGAAGGTCTTCCACCTATGCCAACCACCTTCCCCTTGGGTTTAGCTCTTCAGTGCTGGTGGCTGGCGAGGCATGAGAAGTGGGGGTAGCCTCTGATACAAACAAGGAGTGAGAAGTCTTGGAACAGAGTGGGAAACTGGAGCACAACAGAAACAAGGAACACAAAGAGGTCAAGCAGGAACACTGAAGGCATAAACTGGAAACAAAGAAGTCTTCTGGATTCAGGCAGTGAGGATGGAGCCAGAATATGAGGACCAGGAAAATAGGACCAAGCTCTGGTAACTGACTGACAAAAAGCCTGACAAGTAATATTGATCTAGGCTGGAAACAAGATGACTGCTAGGGAGAAGTGAGGGGGCACAGAACTGGGAGGATTGGATAGTCAAAGCCTCCTGCAGGCCTGAGTGAAGTCCGCAATGGATTCTCACAACCTTTTACCACTGCTGCTCCCCCACAACTGTCCAAAGCAAGCTTAAATTCTGTCATAGTTTTTATTCCTATGAGATAAAATCCCAGAAAATAGTTTTGGGATGACTACAAATAACTCTACTACTAAAAAATTCAGTCCAAATTAAATCTCACTTTATTATGACTTCAATATTTAAGTGAATTACCTCAAAAACAGACACAGTATCATGAATTATAAACTCAAGGACCTTCATAACATGAATAAAGGTAACAAAACCTTATAGTCAATAAGTATAATCAATTGGTCCCTTTAAATTTTTAGTTTTTTGAATAGCTTTTTAAATATTTTGGAATTTTAGGTTTGTATTTAAAACAAACTTATCTTGAAAAACTGTAGATCAATAGTTCTGTCTATGTTGAGTGGTCAGCCTTGTACATTTAAACTATCTGATTTAAATATCTATTTCTTACTCAGCCAATCCAGTGTGATACCTGAGTTCAGGAATATAATGAGGTTGATATTCAGCACCACATAGCTGGATAAGTAAGGAGTTATCTGGCTAAGTAGTGGTGGCAGAATATCGGGCAACGTTTAGCAACTGCCATTTATCCAGATAAGTACCTTCTGGAGAAGTTTCTTATCTGGCTAACTTAGCCGTTATTATGACTTATTCAGTTAACTGGATAAGTTAGACTGGCTCAAAAACAGGTCTTAGTTTAAGCAAATAAGACTTGTCATACACAGCAGAAAAAAAACCAGATGAAGTAGAGTAGGCATAAGGCAACATGACATGACTATCATTCTCTTATTCAACAGAACACACAGTACTGTGTTTTGCCTTAGGAGTAGCCACACAGGAAAAGGATCTTGGAATCAATGTGGAAAGTACATTGAAATATTCAGCTCAATGTGTGGGAGCAGTCAAATAGCAAACAGAATGTTAAGAATTATTCAGAAAAGAATGGAAAATAAAACAGATCATCCAACCCAAAGTTCCAAAGTCTGGAACCTAGGCTTTATCCTGGATCCTAACTCACCACCAAAGCCCATATCTAGGGACCTTCATTTTCAGTTTTTATTTTTTCTAGAAATTTCAATGTTATAACAAAACAAAATTAGTGGAAAAATTACTTTTCCACCATTTTTTCTCCTGTGTGTTATAACAAAGTCATTTTTCCACTGATTGTATTTTATGACATAGAAATTCCCACAAAAAATATAATAAAAAACTAAAAACAAAGGGCCCTACCCATACCCAAACAGTGACCAAAACAGTTTTTTTCCAACTGCACCACTTCTGTCTCCTCCTGGAAGACGCCACTTTCTAAACTACTTAGCCCAGACTAGTAAGATGAACCCTATATAATCTCCATATATATATATATTTAAACCTTAGCCCCTCTAAACTTGCTCTCATCACATACTGTATCTGGTATATCTGATGTACTTCTGCTGTATACTGTATCTGAAATATCTGCTATAGATCCAGTAACACACCTTGAACTCTTTTGTTGGAAAAGAGTGATATAAATGATGACTTGATGTGATTTGAACTGCCTGAAAAGCAGAACATAAATAAATAAAATACAATTTGACAATAAAGCTCTGGAATTTTTTGCCAGAGGATGTGGTCAAGGCAATTAGTATACATGGGTTTAAAAAGGGTTTGAACAAATTCCTGGAAGAAAAGTTCATAAACAGTTATTAACTAGGTGACGCCAAGAAATCCATTACATGTCACTGGGACTGAGCAACAAGAAAGTGGATCTACCTTTTCGGACTGGCCACTGGCAGAGATAAGATGGGCTTTATGGACCTTTGTTTGATCCAGCATGGTACTTCTTATATTCTCAGAAGGCAATATGCAAGGAAAGCAGGCCATTGATAGGACCTTTTAATCAATGACAGTCAGAAGGGGCAAAAGACATATTGCTTCATCAGCAAAGCATCATGGGCATCATCATGCTGTGTCAGCTCACCAGCAAGAAGGTGCAATAGGTGGCCTCTTCCCCCATTAAATAGATGATCAGCTCCAGGCTGATTATATTTGGTATGAGGCCATTTGATACTGGGATCCTGCAGTGTGTTAGTGGTGTGGACTCAGAGAAAGTGCTGATATTGGTGTTTAATGTGAACAGATGGCCCTCAGTACCTCTCCTAAGTTGCAGATATCTGCTACTATAAAGGTATACCTGTATGGGAGCCTTCATAATATATATACTTTTTGTTTCTAAACATTATATTTAAGCTTAAAGATGGAATCCATTTTAGAGACAGACAATTTCTGTCCTTACAGATGTATCCTGTATAATGGGAATATACACAGATGCATTTCCTAGCTCTGAAGTTAGAAGCAAAAGAAGGAAACACAAGAGGAGGAGTGGAATGCATCAGTTAGTTGACACTGAGTTTAACTGCTCCAGATATCACACAAAAAATGAATTATAGCAGGGTTTGACTTGCCAGCATGAAATAAACAGGGACCTGAGACATGTACCAGAATTCAGCACAGCACAGGAAGATGTCCAAACAAATCATTGCAGAGATAAAACTGTTGACTTTTGTTATGCAGGCCATGCTTGCCAATTGGGATCCAGTGTCGATAGCCTTGCCATCCAATCAAATTTAAAATAAACGCTAACCAACTTATAACAACTTTCTGACACTGCAGAGTATTCCTCTGATTCTCATATGGCTCATTTATACCCAATGAGACATCTGGAAGGCCAATTAATCAAATATCTATGTACTGGCTAACCAATGAAAGAGGCTTAGCACCAGACATCAACAACTTATGAGACAAATACCAATGATGACAAGCTAAACTCTTCCTACGATGAATGTATGCAAAACCATCAGTACAGAAGTCGAAAACAAGATGATCACAAAGACAATAGGTAGTGCTGGGAGCACAAGACATTGCAGAGAATCCTGGCAGCATATAATTATGCTCTGCTAAAGATTTTGATTTGGCCAGACCTCTGAAGCAGCTAAACTTCAGAAGATATAAATCTTAGATGAGGATCAGATACCTAATCAATCTCAATAGCAGCAACTTTAAGTTGTGAGCTTTGTTAATAAATTAGGGTGAAAGTTTAAATGATAGCCAAGAGCTGGTGGAGTTAATGGAAAGGGTGGTGTCACATAGCCTATAATTTGTTTGTACTTGGTTATAGAGCCTGGGAGGTGGAGGGATTCCACTAAGATTAACTGTATACCAATCAGGAGCCTGGGAGGTGGAGGGTCCATTCATACATTATAATTATAGCTAATTAACCTGGAGATTAATTTGGGGCAAGATTTTGAGATTAGGCTTCTGTGTGTTCCTTGTATTTATTCACCTTAAGCTTATAATGGCAGTTTTCATATATTATCTAGGAAAGAATGGGAAAATTAATGGGCAACAACTGGAGAGACTAATGATAAAAACCCCTTCCATGAAACAATTGAGGAAGGAGATAATTTTTACACCTATAAAGTGAGAGGAAGAATAAACACATTTATTAACTCACAGAATAATGTTTATACTCTGGTTTTTGTGAAAGAGAGGTGGGCACATCATCTGCTGAGTTCAGTTATATTACTAGCTTGTACAGGTAAACAGTTTAAAATGCAACTTTATATTCTGTTGTCAGGAAAACTCTACTAATAAAACTTGAGTGTATTCTTGTCTATCTGTGCCTGATAGTGTGTCTCCCCCAGTAGTTTACACTGCTATCTCTTTCCAGTTTGCTCTTTTGCAGCAAAGGGCATTTGTACTGAATCTTTACCTAACACCGCATTACGATTACATGTCCCTCAAAGAAATCTCAGATCGGCCAATAAAGCTCTGCTAACCATACCCTCAGTCAAAACAGCAAAGTTGACCCAAGTTAGAGAGAGAGCACTATCTTTGGCAGGACCATTATTATGGAACACATTACCCCTGGAATTAAGACTAATGAAGGACTTAAAACTCTTTAAAAAATGCTTAAAAACATGGCTCTTCAAAAAAGCATTTCACAGTGAGGTAGCGGAATAACAACACATACACAAAGCAGGAAGTCAACAAGAGAAAAAAAGCAGAATTGCTTATTTATATTATTTTCTCACAATTAAGTATTAAATTAGAAAGACAGCTAATCATAAATGGTAACCACACCCATTCCCCATTTAAAGTATATGATTGAACTATGTAACCGTATAATAATGGCACCCTATGGATAATTGAGAAACCACATATTTGTGCCTGACTGTAAACCGTTGTGATGGTGCTCTACTATACGACGGTATAGAAAAGTTTTAAATAAATAAAATAAATAAATAACTGGATGTTCCAGTTGTCTTGAATACATTCCAAAATCATGTTATTCTCATTTTGACTATATGGGAACATCTGCAACCGTGCCACTGCCTCAGCCCCACTGGTATTCACTTCTGCCTCTTACTACCTTAGTATTACTGGTTAATACTAGTAGGTCTCCTTAATCCCCCTAATGCCTCATGTGCCTCAACACTGGACTCTTCAGTCCCTCCTTCTTCTCCAGATGACCTGGAGTACACTGCCCTTCCTCCCAATCAAAACCTCTCTCCTCATGCTCATCTCACCCCTCTCCTTTAGGCTCAACATTTACCCTCCTAAGCACAGTCCCAGCTTTCATAGTCCTATCACATCTATATAGCACTATTTTTTTTTAATACACAGCACTGCTCCTCTCTCTCTCTCCCCAAAAACATATATAAAGTTGCAAGCACTTGTTCTCACTGTCAATACTGCATGCAGAGAGGCATGGAAGATTTGATTGAGGAAAAAGAGGTGATGTTGAATAGTTTTGTGTGCTATATCATGGGCTAATTCTAGTGGCAGCAGAGAGGATCACTTTGCTGATGATGAAACGAATTGGAAATTACTGCTTGGGAAAATTTTAGAACTTTAAAGTTTTGAGGAGATATAAACTATTAGGGTATATTCTTTCTTGTTTGTATGTCTGTATTAAATAGCTAGTCAAAGGGCAGGCAAAATAACCAGGCATGGCAAAGACACATCCCTGCCATGCTCTATTCTCTCCATCTCTACACACTGTTACTTCTCTTGACATTCCTAACACAGAAATTGACAATTGACTCAGAGACCAAAGACAAAGGACTGATACTCATTGAGGACAGAGATCAAACAACAAGAAGGGAAACAGCTGAGTAAACAAGCAGCACATGATATAGCACACAAAACTATTCAACATCACCTCTTTTTCCTCAATCAAATCTTCCATACCTGGGTTTATGTGTTGACCCCTCTCTACATGCAGCACTGACATTGAGAACAAGTACTTTATATATGTTTTTGGAGAGAGCGGGAGAAGAGCAGTGCTGTGTATTCAAAAAATAGTGCACAGATGGTAAATAGCATACCATGTAGCCGGTATTACCTTTCAATCGTTAGTTTTCTGATAGCATGGGTAATATTTATTTATTTATTTTTAATTTTTATATACCGATGTTCCTGTATGACATACAAATCACATCGGTTTACATTGAAACATTGAAACAGAGAAAAGGAATTCGCTCGGAGGTGGTACATGGAACAAGTGGTACATAAAACTTGGATAGGGGAAACTATTCTAGCTAAGTTATGGAATGGTCCATAAAAACAGTCAAACAGTTAACTGTGTAAAGTAATCTGAACAAAGATAATGGGGAGTAGATGAAAAATACAGCTTGTGTGAGTAACCATCAGAAACCTGCGGCAGTGAAATACTAGTAGGGTATACTATACTTTTAATATACTTTTAGCATTCACTATACTTTTATTATATTTTATACTTTTATTATATTTTATTATAATGCTAAAAGTATATTAAAAGTATACTATACTTTTAATATACTTTTAGCATTCACATTACAAAGTTTGGCCACTTCCTTATAGTGTTCATGCTTTGATTCTTAATAAACAGTGTGTTAAGTGCAATTTACCATGCATGCTAAAGCCTCTTCTGTCATATATATGTGAACAAAATCTTTTAGAATAAGCTTTATGTAAAAAATGTTAATTAAAAAATATATTTTTATGCTCTTATAAGCAACCACAGGGTATGAAGAAGAGTTTGCATTACAACTGTAAGAGATGTTACTCAGGTTATATTCTACATAATTGAAAGGCCACACTAAGTTTTGGTAAGATATAGTGTGACAGCCAGACTATACACATGAAGAAAGATCAGCAAGAAGCTCAGGATTTGGTAATTGAGGATTTCAGTAGTGCTAAAAGCTTCTCAAATTTTTAGCTAGTGCGACAACATTTTAGCACTTGAACATTTGCATCACCATGACCCCAGAAGACAACTAAAACAAATTAGCAGGGATATGGTCCCCTCAAACAATCACTCTCCATGCTCCCTGCACTCCAGCATATCCCTTCTCTCAACTTCCACCCCCCTCTAGAGAACCTTGTCTCTTAACCTCCTCCCCTCCAACGTACTTCCTCTATCAAACTCCGCTCCTCTCACCCCTTCTCACCCCAACTTATCATCTCATCCCTAAACTCTTCTTATAACCAACTGATCCTCTGTCATTCTCTCCTCCAAGCTTTCTTTCATGTTTCCCCAGCTGATCCGCTTCTCACCAACCAGCTCCTATTACATCCCACAGTTGATCTGTCATTTCCACCCTCTCATCCTCCATAGCTAAGCTCTCTCCACCTTATCCAACCCTCAAACCCCAATTGCCTCTCGTCCTTCTATTCAAATAACCCTTCTTACAAACACTCCCTTGCCAGAGTCAGCAGAAACATTTGCCTTTGGGCCCTAGGCCAAATGTGGGTGACAACAGGTGGGGAGAGAGGGCAGGCTGGCACACAATGAAATTACTAGGTGATACATGTAAAGCTAAGAGAAAATATTTTTTTTACTCAATCCATAATTAAGATCTGGAATTCATTGCCAGAGGATGTGGTAAAAGCTAATAGTGTAGCTGTGTTTAAAAAAAGTTTGGACAAGTTCCTGGAGGAAAAGTCCATAAACCATTATTAAGGTGGAGTTGCAGAAACCCACTTCTTAGCCTTGCAATAAATATCATGGAATCTATCTACCCCTTGGGATCTTGCCAGGTACTTATGACCTGGATAAGCCACTGCTGGAAACAGGATAATGAGCTTGATCGACCTTTGGTCTGACCCAGTATGGCAAATCTTATATACTTATGTAGGGGCAACATTTTTCTATTGGGTAGGTTCAATGGTGGGTGAGGAAAAAGGAGCAATGGAAATCTCCAGTAGCCCATGTATACTCATCCCTCTCCTTCTCTTCCTCTCATGGTTAGTCCCAAGCCCAATGGTGATCTGAAAGGGGCAGCAGCATTACTAATAAAAGTCAGTACAGAGCCTATTGGATAGTGCAAGCTTATAGGCCCTGTAGTGGTCTTGATCCTCTCTCATGCAGGGCTTCCTGTTGCCTCAGAAACTTCTGCAAGGGCAGTACCAGTGCAGGGCCTATCAGCACATGCTGGCTCACATGCTCCATGCGGACTTCCACTAGGAATACTGCTTTTGCTATTGCCTGAAGAATGCTGCCATTTGAAGCACTTGTGAACCCAACTGAAGGCGTTGTGACCCCATTTGGGGTCCTGATCCACAGTTTGGGAAGCCCTGGGGTTAAGCAGACAGAAGATTGGATATCTATCAAATCAAATCCAATCCCCTTCAGACTGCATTGCAGGAACCTCTGTAATTATTTTTATATTCTGCTGATCCAACTGCCATGCACTTGGCATTACATAATTAAAAAACATAAAAATACATTATTTCAAAAGACAAACATGAAAGAAACAATTGTGTGCACATAGTTTTAATGGGATCATTTTCAAAGTGAAAATATGCATCTAAATTCGCTTTGAAACGTGGTGTAACTTATGCAAATTTGCCAACTTTCTCATATAGGTGCGGGTTTAAAAATTCTTTTAAATACATAAAATATCAGTTGTTGCGGCATTATTTTCTTACAGGGTAATTTTCAAAGGAATTGTGCATGATGTAATATACTATTGTAGCAATTTTCAAAAGCCATTATCTGGGACAAAAGACGTGAAAATAATTCAAAGTCAGACTTGAACTAGGCAGGTTTTAAAAACCTGAAGTTTCTGTCAACATTTGAACCAGGCTTTGTGTTGTTCTTGCTACTTGGCCTAACAATACTACCCCTCTGGAACTTTTTAACGCTTGTATTTTTTTCACGCACATAGCATTAAACAAACATAATGGTTACCGTCTAGGCAGAGGGTATAGTCTTCTTATTTGCTTGTCCCCTCCAAAAATGCTTCAAAATAAATTGTTTCAAGAGAAGAAAAGACAAGGACTCAGATAAATGCCAGAACTGAAACGAATTCATGGTATGTTATGCTTACTGAAGCTCAATTTGGCTCATAAAATATATCACAAAGGACATTTCATAGCACCGACAAGTTTAGGAAATACCAGAACCTTACTTGAAAAATAACCATCTGCCAAACAGCTCCAGAATGGAAAGCAAAATGGGGCATATTGCAAACATATATCAATGATTCAGAATACTAAAGAGGAATAACGTTTTCAAAGGTGCACTATCATCTTGTGCAACTAATTATGGAATTGGTAGCAGAGCCAAAAACCCTGGCACCCAATTTTCTGCACCAGTTCAGGTTTTGTAGCCAAGGTTAGAAAATTCTGCATTTATTTGCATACAGTTATGTTTCTTAACATACTTAAAACAATCAACTGTTACTGAAGAATCTTTCCCAGTTTTAAATATATTTCTTTCAATTTGAAAAATAAAAGATTTCAATCCTTTGGTGTGTATGGATAATTTATTTTATTATTTCCTTTCTGCATGTCAGTTCTTTCTTCACCTTTTCTTATACTATTATTTTTTCTTCCTCCCACTTCTCACTTTCTCAATACATCCTTGGTTTTCCTCTTTCACTAGTGCCTCTCTTCATCTTACCTGATTTTGCTGCCTCAGTCAATCCTCTGCATCCTCCAGCTTCTATACCTTTCACTCCTTCTTTCAGTCTACCTTCCTTCTCTTCTTCCTTCTCTTATTCTCCATTAAATCGTCTATGCCTCCTGTAAGCAGGAGCGATGCAACAAGACTGGAGAAGAGCAGCTGTGGTCCCGCTTCATAAAAGTGGTAGCTGAGAGGAGGTTGGAAACTACAGGCCAGTTAGCCTCACCTCGGCTGTAGGAAAATTAATGGAGACGCTGCTGAAAGAAAGGATACTGAACTATCTACAATCTGGTAAGTTGCGGGACCCGAGGCAGCATGGATTCACCAGGCGAAGGTCCTTTCAGACAAATCTGATTGATATTTTTCATTGGGTGATTAGAGATTTGGATCAAGGAAAAGTGCTCAATGTGATCTACTTGGATTTCAGCAAAGCTTCTGATACGGGCTCGCATATGAGGCTTTTGAATACAATGAGAAGCTTGGGAGTGAGCACCAAGGTGATGGGTTGGATTACAAACTGGTTGCCTGAAAGGAGACAGCGTGAAATGATAAATGGAACCTACTCTGAAGAAAGAACTGTGATAAGCAGAGTGCCACAAGGATCAGTATTGGGACCGGTTCTGTTCAATATGGATCAGATTTTCAAAGGCTACGCACGTAACATACGCGTTTAACCCGAGAAAATCTGCCCCTGCGCGCACCGAGACTATTTTGCATAGGCTCGGCGGCGTGCGCAAGCCCCAGGACGTGTGTATGTCCCAGGGCTTGCAAAAAGGGGCGTTCTGGGGGCGGGGCCGCCACGGCATACACACGTCCTGGGGCTTGCGCACGCCGCCGAGCCTATGCAAAATAGTCTCGGTGCGCGCAGGGGCAGATTTTCTCGGGTTAAGCGCGTATGTTACGTGCGTAGCCTCGGTTACGTGCGTTGCCTCGGTCCTGCCCCCGGGTGCCGGCCCGGGGGCGGGACCGAGGCCTCCGGCACAGCCGCCATGCCGAGGGATGGCGCGGCGGAGCTGGCCGGCATGCGCAAGTTACGCCTGCCCAGAGGCAGGCGTAACTTTCGAGATAAAGGTCAGAAGGGGTATTAGTTAGGGCTGGGGGCGGGTTAGATAGGGGAAGGGAGGGGAAGGTGGGGGGAGAGGGAACGGGGAAAGCCATCGGGGTTCCCCTAGAGCTCGGCGCGCACGCATGTTATAAAATCAGGCATAGATTTGTTCACACCGGGTTGCGTGAACAAATCTACGCCCTCGCGCTGTTTGTAAGTGACATTGTGAAAGGGATAGAAGGTAAAGTGTGTCTATTTGCAAATAATACTAAGATCTACAACACGGTGGATACACCCGAAGGAATAGAGAAAATGAAAAGTGATTTACGAAAGCTTGAAGAGTGGTTGAAGATTTGGCAGCTGGGATTCAATGCCAAGAAGTGCAGAGTCATGTATCTGGGATGCAATAATCCAAAACAGATGAATGTGATTGGGGGGGGGGGGGGAGACTGATGTGCACGGACTAAGAGAGGGATCTTGGGGTGACAGTGTCTGCAGATGGCAAGGCAATGTGACAAGGCTAAAACTAAAGCCAGAAGAATGCTGGGCTGCCTAGAGAGAGGAATAACCAGTAAGAAAAGGAGATGATGCTGCCCTTGTACAGGTCCTTGGTAAGACCTCACCTTGAGGAGTTCTGGACACCTTATCTCAAAAGGGATAGAGACAGGATGGAGGCAGTCCAGAGAAGGGTGACCAAAATAGTGTGAGGTCTGTATCAGAAGACTTATGAGGAGTGGCTGAAGGATCTGAATATGTACACCCTGGAAGTGAGGAGGTTCAGGGGAGATATGATACAGACCTTCAGATACCTGAAAGGTTTTAATGATGTCAAAGTCAAACCTTTACCACTTGAAAGAAATCAGCAGAACTAGGGGTCAAAAAATGAAACTTCAGAGAGGATGTTTTAAAAACAATGTCAGAAAATATTTCTTTACTGAGAGGATGGTGGATACCTGGAATGCCCTTCCAGAGGAAGTGGTGAAGACTAAAACAGTGAAAACATTCAAAGGGGCATGGGATAAACACTGTGGATCCCTAAAGGCTTTAGGATGGAAATGAAGAAGAGTGCATGGGAGTAACTTGCTGGTACAGCGGTTACTACCTTTAATCAATAAGCCTTGATACTCTTGATGCAACTCCAATGACAAGGGGGAAAGGGGAACTGGATTCAGACAGCAACCGAGGGCCTGACTTACGGTCTGGGGAACTGTTGCGCATACATAAGGGAAAAATATACAGGACTGCTTCTACTGCCCAGTCCATAAGCAAAGAACAGCAAGCAGCACGGTCTGAATTTTCAAAAAGGCTCATCACCCAGTAAAAATGTTGCTAGCAGTAAAGTTTTATGGGTTATCATAAGACTTGGGGATAACTGCATGGAGCAGCAGTTGCAATCCTTAAGAGAAGCATGGGGATAACCTGCACAGCGGGGCAGATACTACCATAAGAAGCTTGCTGAGCAGGCTGGATGGACCATTTCGGTTCTTCTGTGCCATCGTTTCTATGTTTCTTTCTCTTGCAAGCTCCCCTCCTGATCTCTCTCTTCCTCCTACAATCTTTCCTCCCTCCAGTAAATAAAGCCACACATTAAAATAGGAGCAAGGATTTGTTGGAAGATCGAAGTGCCAGGAGGTGACAGTGATGCCTGGCGTAGGCTGATGAGTTGGGCAGGAGACAGCAAAGGCAGGATGTCAGGAACCAAATCATGAATCCTCAAATTATCAAAAGTTACCTAAGAACTGTAATGCAGTGAATAGAGCTCCTTAAACCGTGACAGAATTTCTTAGTTTGCATGTATAAACACTATCATTTTATTTTTCAGAAGATGCATTATTCGCCGTTTTCAATATTGCACAAATAAAGCACATTTATTGCTTTCTGGATAGTATCTTGCTTTCTGCACAAAAATTGTATCACCTAATTGCAGACTAACGGCCAAATTTTAAATCGGCCGTGGCGATATACACACAAGTGCTGGATCCTGAGAAAGGGGCAGGCTGGGGGGGGCATGTTCTGGGCGGCGAAGGTCGAGGCGGGACGGGACACAGGCCATTAGCCGCTGTCCCAGGGAAATGCGCTGGCAGGCGCGTGTAAATTACTTCTGCTGGAGCAGAAAGTAATAAAATTAAAAAAAATTGAGGCAAGGTAGGTTAGGTTTAGGGGTGGAAAGGAGAAGGGAAGGGGAAGGAAGGAAGGTTAGGCAGGGGGTTAGGGAAGTTAGGGATGCTTGAGTGAGGGTTTCAGAGAGGGAGCCTATATGAAGGGAGGGTGAGAGAAAGCAGGAGGGTGTGAGAGAGAGCATGGGAGGTAAGAGGGGGGTGGGGGGATGATTGAGTGTTGGTTTCAGAGAGGGGGAGCCTATATGAGGAGATTGTGAAGGAGTGTATGTGAGAGAGAGATTGGGAGCTCGTGTGTATGAAAAAGGGATTGTGTGTATGTGAGGGTGCTAGCCTGTGTGAAGGGATTGTGTATGTGTGAGACAAAGCCTGTGTGAAGGGCTGCCTGAGAGAGAGAGAGACATAGGTAGCCTGTGTGAGGATGTATGTATGAGAGAGAAAGGGAGCTTGTGTGGGTGTGTATGCAAGAGAGAGGGCCCTGTATGAGAGGATGTGTGTGTGTGTGCGAGAGAGTGAGGGAGCCTGTATGAGGGTGTGTGTATGTGTATTAGACTCTAATAATTAGAGAGAGGGAGCATGTGTGTGAGAGAGGAAGGGAGAGAGGGAGCCTGTGTGAGGAGCAGTACTGAGAACAGGGTCAAACTCTGGGACTGGCAATAGAGTGGAAGGGGTTGAGCCTCGAGGTGGAGGGGAGAGATACTGGCAGGTGGAAGAGTTGGGGCCTGAGAGGGCAAAGTGGTTAGGGGAGTAGGGAGAGCGAGTGGAAGGGACACTCTTACAGTGAATTTCTAGGGAAATTCTGCTCAAAATATTTAAAATTTTGCATCTTTAAGTAATAACTTTTTTCAGTATTAATTTAAAATATTACTTAAAGACTAATAAAGGAATACTCTTTTTTTATGTTTTTGACAATTATAGTGCTAAATGTTCAGAAAGACGTCAAACAGAAAATACTTACTGTACAGAGTATATAGTTAAATTTCATTACTTAAAGACTGTTTTGTAAATTGTGTTATTTTGACCAATATAAAGTTTGCAGAATTTTGCAGAATTTTAAGTTTTTGTGCGCAGAATTCCCCCAGGAGTATGATTTGGAAGACAGAACTGTGTTCTTGCCGGACTTGTTTCCTGTTTAAGGGCAAGAATGATCGTTTCTGCATGGTAATTTAAATTCCTGCAGGAGTTTTACTTCTTATGCAGCCACCTTGATGTTTGCTGTCTAGTAAGCCCTCTCCCCCTTTCGCTCCAGAATTAGAATTTTGTTCTTTTTGGGTTGTTTTTTTTTACCATAATAGCGGCTTCAAAAGATTTTTACCATTGCTGAATATGGCAAATATCTGACCAGTGTCAGCATTCCTACACAATTTCTTTAATTCTACTGGCCCAGCTGTGTCTCCCACACACACGCAGAAATTTCAGCTCCAAATTAGAATATATATGCAGACAAAAATGCTATTTTAAATGAATCTATTATAACTGCTGTTTCCTAACTGGATACATTATAATATTTTCAGCGTTGCATAGCATGTGGAAATCAGCAGTGAATAATTGGCAGAATTGTAAAACAGCATCTACAGTATTTAGTTTTGAAAGTTTACATATCAGTCTTTTGAATATAGACAAACTACGAAGGGTGGAATAAGAGCAGCATCCAAATTCATACTTAACATTTCAGGGTTCATCTAGTGATCTTGGCTATGACTACAGACTGAAAAAAAAAGATACATGTGCGCCTTAAACTAATCTAAATAGCAATTCAGCTGCATTGACCATAAACTGAGCAAAGAAAAGCATCATATTCACAAAAATGTATCACTCTGTTGATGGAATGCAGGACAGGGACAATCAATCTGAATAAAATATGTAAAAGTTTTCACAAAAATGAACTACTCAACTTACAGAACATGAGCAATTTTTATACAGTAGAACAGATCAGAATATAAAAATGTAGACTTAAAGAGCAATTTTTCTTTTTCTTTTTTTAATAAAGGGCAATTTTTAAAAACAGCCTACCTAGGTGCTAAATACATGGGGTACTTTATACCCACAGACTTTCGACAAATGTTCAAAGGCAAAATTCTCATGTGCTTTCCCTTTGAAATTTTAAAATTCAAAGGCAATTTTAAAATTCAAAGGCAAAATTCTCATGTGCTTTCCCTTTGAAATTTTAAAATTCAAAGGCAATTTTAAAATTCAAAGGCAAAATTCTCATGTGCTTTCCCTTTGAAAGCCCATGAGTATAGCTGGGTCATGGATTTCGCACCTGTCTTTTGCGCTGGCTAATTTTGACTATACACTTGAAAATGGTTATACACTATTTCCGAATCCTGGCCCATAGGATGCCCCTGGAAATGCATCACCCTTAATCCAGCTAAAGGTACATGCATTGTGGACCCCCGCACATGCTTTTAGTCGGGCAATTTATAAACAGTCCTTTAGCCTGGATAAATGACTTCTGAAAATTATCCCATAAATGCATTGCACCTCTAGTAAAATCTAAGTCTCTGAGCGTACACTGGAGCCTTTCCTTCCCAGGCAGTAACTGTATAGTCCCTTGTATGAAGATACTTTTGGAAGCATCAGTGGAATATTAAGTTTTGTACATAGGCTGCCACTTGCTTGTGGTTTGCTCACAGAGGCTGGGATAGTTCTTGCACAAGACTGAGATATATCAAAAGAAGTTGACAACCCCAGGAAGCTCATGATGTATAAAGCCCATGTTTAATGTTGGGGAAAGCACTAACCTCCAGCTCAGATCCAAGGTAGTGAAACAAAACTGAGACATCCCATGCTGAAATTTAAGACAAATTAATTTATTTAGGTGTTGTATATACTGTCATTGCCATGCTGGATGAGGATGAAGAGGACAGGGTGGATGAAACTGCTCTGCGTCAGCTGACAGAAATGGGAATTCCAGAGAACAGAGCAGTGAAAGCTCTTCAGTCGAATTTATTTATTTATTTATTTAATGTTTTTTTATATACCGATAACCGTTTGCACATCGTATCGGTGTACATTTAACTCAAAACATGGTAGGCAGAGCCTTTACATAGAACAGTAACTATAACAATTAAAGTTGCGAGGCATTACAAGAGCTAAGGTATTGCGAAAGAGAAAGTAAACAATGATTATAATAGTTGTGAACTAATATACTGTATATTTACACGAAAGCATATTTACACGAGAGTCAAACAGTCATCTGGAAAAATGGATTTCTTACATTATATGGAGGGAGTAGAGGGAGGGTAGGCTTGTTGAAAGAGCAAGGTTTTTAGTTTCTTTTTGAATTTTGGTGTGGATGTTTCAGTGCGGAGATCTGGGGGGAGAGAGTTCCAGAGAGTGGGGGCGGCGAGGGAGAAAGCTCTATTCAGTGTGTATTTTAGCTTGTAGGGTTTGATGGAAGGGGAGCGGAGGGTTCCTTGGAGGGCAGGACGTGTGGATCTAGTGGAGGTGCGAGGAAGGAGAGGGGGGCAGAGCCAATTGAAATTTTCATTAGTGATACTTTTGTGAATGAGGGATAGAGTTTTGAACAGGATACGTGATTGGATTGGTAGCCAGTGGAGTTCAATGAGGGAGGGAGTGATGTGATCTCTTTTTCTAGTGTTGGTGAGGATACGTGCGGCAGCATTCTGTAGGAGTTGTAAAGGTTTGGTGTGGCTGGAGGGGAGGCCGAGGAGGAGAGCATTACAGTAATCGATTTTGGAAAGGATGATAGATTGAAGTACCGTGAGGAAGTCAGAGAAGTGCAGGAGGGGTCTGAGTTTTCTGATAGTTTGCAGTTTAAAGTAGCAGTCACTTAAAATAGCTTTGATGTGGGGTTTGAATGAGAGTTGATTATCAAGGAGAACACCAAGGTTACGGATATGTGGGTGGAAGGTAGTGGAGGAGTAGGATAGGGGAGGAGAAGGAAGGGGTAGTTTGGAGGAGATGATAAGGAGTTCAGTCTTTTGAGGGTTAAGAGCAAGATGCATGTCAGTGAGGAGTTTGTTGATGGCGGTCAGGCATGATTCCCAGTTTTGGAGAGCTGAGTTTAGAGAGTCAATGAAGGGGAAGAGGATTTGCACATCATCTGCGTAGATGAAGTATTTGATGCCAAGATTAGTGAGGAGGGTGGTGAGAGGAAGCATGTAGAGGTTAAATCAGGTAGAGGAAAGAGAAGAGCCCTGGGGAACGCCCTGATCCAGTTTGATGGCATCAGATTCGTTGTTATCAAGGAGAACTGTGAATTGTCAGTAATGCAGGCCACTTCCAGGCCAAGCAACAGCAGCAGCAGTAGCATCCACTTCGACAGAAGCAGCTGGTGGGTCAACTTTAGAAGCCAGCGGAAAAGATGCCAAGGATGAACTCACGGAAATCTTAAAAAAGATTCGCAGGAAAAGAGAATTCCGTCCTGATCCGTGGGCTGTCATTGCCCTAATGGAGATGGGGGTTTGATGAAAAGGAAATCGTAGATGGCCTTCGGGTAAACAACAACCAGCAGGATGCAGCCTGCGAGTTGCTGCTGGGAGACTGAAAGCCTTCGCCAGAGAACATAAGAACATGCCATACTGGGTCAGACCAAGGGTCCATCAAGCCCAGCATCCTGTTTCCAACAGTGGCCAATCCAGGCCATAAGACCCTGGTACGTACCCAAAAACTAAGTAGATCCCATGCTACTGATGCCAGTAAAAGCAGTGGCTATTCTCTAAGTCAATTAATAGCAAGTAATGGACTTCTCCTCCAAGAACTGCACTAACCACATCCTCTGGCAACATTTCTAGAGTTTAATTGTGCGTTAAGTGAAAAAAGTGCCATATGCTAACTTCAAGGAGTGCCCCCTAGTCTTTCTATTACAACGCCCCCCCCCCCCCCCCCAGGTGTGTGCGAGCGATCCTTCGAGGCTCTTAAAGAGCCAGCAGCGGGAAAACCCTCCTGCGGCCCTCATCGATGGCATCAGGACAAGGGACTATTTAACCCTTGCCCGAAAATTATGTCCTCGCCTCAGCAATGGGTCCTACTCTTTCCAGAGTGTGAGTTGTTTGTTCTGATTCCTAATTCCTCTTCCCGGTTCCTGAATCCCATTCCTGGTTCTTGTCCTTAAACCTTGCCCCCCTCAGACTGCTCTCCTGGCTCTGACTCTGCTTCATTCCTGGATTCTGCCTTACCTGCTGCCTGCCTGTTCTCCGACTCTTCCTGTTTGCCGCCTGCCCCGACTCTTGGACTGTGCCTGATTGCCCTGACCTCTGGTACGTCTGACATAGCTCCAGCCTCCTGTCTTCTGGGATTATCGTCTTCGAGAGACCCGCGTCTAAGTCCTGCCAGAGCTCAAACTGGGGAGAACGTGAGCTGGTATAGGTGACGGTCCTGTTGGGTCTTCTCTCCCTAAGCCACCTCCCGAAGATGAGGATCTACAGGGCCCATCCCCTGGAGGTAGCATCAACCTCTTCTCGGCTAGAGGACCACCAAACAACACCCAGTATGGCAATTCTTATATTCTTAAACCAATTCTGCTCTCTAGACCACAGTTCCCTCTAAGCTGAGCGAGTGAGTGATTATTCATACATTTTTAACCATTGCTCACAAGTTTTACATGGTTGCTGACATAAATTTTTCTTTGCGTTATATACAGAAATGCAACACTAACATAGGCACTCAAATTTGGTTTTAAAAAGGTGTTGCTCTCATGAACAAATCTGCATACACCTAGGGAGTAAACACTGCCTTAGACTACAAGCAGAGGTCCCCAACTCACGAAATGCTATTGTCAGGTTTTGAGCCACTGCCAACATAAACCACAATCTTTTAGGGTATCATGCTTGCATTATTCAAAACAATAATGGAGAAATTACTTACCTGATAATTTCGTTTTCCTTAGTGTAGACAGATGGACTCAGAACCAATGGGTATAGTGTGCTCCTGATAGCAGTTGGAGACGGAGTCAGATTTCAATCTGACGTCAGCCCAAATACATATTCCCCTGCAGGAAGCTCTGTTCTTCAGTATTCTCTTTGAAAAGCAATTGTGGATATATGTGTGACTGAATAACTTGATTAACTTGGTTAATGTGATTAACTTGAACTGGTTGATGTGGTTATAGCTGGAGACCGCCAGTGTACTCAACCGAGAAACGCTGACAACCGGAAGGTATGGGTGTCTTAATTAGAGGGAAGCTTGGCTTACCCGTATTTGTCTTGCTCTCGGAATTGTCACCCGAGGTTTCTGTGTTTGTCGGCAGCCGTGGGCGGGATGCTGAGTCCATCTGTCTACACTAAGGAAAACGAAATTATCAGATAAGTAATTTCTCCATTTCCTAGCATGTAGCAGATGGACTCAGGACCAATGGGATGTACAAAAGATACTCCTGAACCGGGTGGGAGGCTGCCCGTGGCCCACTTAGTACTGCCCTAGTGAATGCTGTGTCCTCCCGAGCCTGAACATCCAGGCGGTAGAACCTAGAGAAGGTGTGAATGAAGGACCATATTGCCGCCCGACAGATCTTGGCGGGTTACAGCATCTTGGTTTCCGCCCAGCACACTGCCTGGGCTCTAGTGGAATGGGCCTTGACTTGTATAGGTGAAGGCTTGCCTGCCTCTAGGTAGGCCGCCTTGATAACTTCTTTGATCCAGCGGGCTATGGTTGCCCGTGAGGCCGCTTCCCCTTGTTTCTTCCCGCTGTGAAGAATGAATAGGTGGTCCATCTTTCATATGGATTCCGACCTTTCCATGTATCGGACTAGGAGTCTGCCAACGTTAAGATGGCGAAGACGGTGAGATTCTTACGAGTCCTTATGCTCGTCTGGTGATGGCAGCGAGATGGTTTGGTTTAGATGGAAGTGAGAAACCACTTTTGGGAGGAAGGAGGGGACCGTGCGTAGCTGTATGGATCCCGGTGTGAACCTGAGGAACGGTTCTCGACAGGAGAGAGCTTGAAGCTCGTTGATGCGACGGGCTGAACAGACTGCCACTAGAAATGCAGTCTTCAATGTTAGTAGTCAGAGGGACAGACCGCAGGTGGCTCTGAAGGAGGCTCCTGCTAGGAAGTCTAGGACTACATTGAGATTCCATAAAGGTACCGGCTACTTTAGGGGTGGTCGGATCTGTTTGACTCCTTTCAAGAAGCAGGAGACATCGGGGTGAGAGGCTAGGCTGCCGCCCACCACCCTGACTCTGTAGCAGGCCAATGCGGCCACCTGCACCTTGATGGAGTTCAGAGACAACCCCTTCTGTAAGCCATTCTGCAGGAATTCCAGAATTTTGGGAATTTTGACTGTCCGCAGGAGGATGTCGCAATCTTCGCACCAGGCTTCGAATATTCTCCATATTCATAATTAGGTTAGAGATATGGAAAACTTGCGTGCTCGAAGCAGAGTATCAATCACCGCCCCCCGAGTATCCGCTCTTCTTCAGGCATGTCCTATCAATGGCCAGACCGTAAGAGAGAATCGAGTTGGGTCTTTGTGGAGGATCGGGCCTTGTTGGAGAAGATCCCTGTTGAAGGTAGAGGGAGAGGGCTCCCTGTCAGTAGTCTTCGCATGTCTGCGTACCATGGCCTTCTTGGCCAGTCCGTGGCCACTAGAAGTACTGGTCCCCTGTGGTGTTCTATCTTGCGGATGATCCCGCCCAGTAGCGGCCACGGAGGGAAGGCGTATAGCAGGACTTCCTGTGACCAGGCCTGGATGAGGGCATCAATCCCTTGGGATTGTGGTTCCCGTCTACGTCTGAAGAAGTTGGGAACTTGGGCATTGGACCGGGTTGCCAGGAGGTCCATGGCTAGTGTTCCCCAGTGGTTTACAATCAACTGGAAGGCTGTGGCAGACAGCCTCCATTCCCCTGGGTCTAGACTTTCTCTGCTGAGGTAATCCACAGTGACGCTGTCTTTTCCCGCGATGTGGGCGGCTGAGATCTCTTGTAGGTTTGATTCCACCCACGCTATTAGGGGGGTCTATTTCCAGGGACACCTGTTAGCTTCTGGTTCCTCCCTGGCGGTTGATGTAGGCAACTGATGTGGCATTATCCGACATGACTCTGACCGATTCACCCCGGAGTCCGTGACTGAACCATAGGCAGGCTAGCCTGACTGCCCGTGCTTCCAGTCAGTTGATGTTCCATCCCGACTCTTCCTTGTCCCATTGCCCCTGGGCGGTCAGTTCCTGGCAGTGGGCTCCCCACCCTCATAGGCTCGCATCCGTGGTAAGCAGGATCCAGGTCAACGGGATAGCCTTACTCCCTTGCTCAGATGGTCTTCTTGTAGCCACCATTGAGGCTGATTTTGAACTTCCTCCGGGAGCTGAAGGTGAACGGAGTAGTTCTGGGACATCGGATTCCATCGTGACAGTAGGGAACGCTGTAGGGGTCGCATGTGAGCTCTTGCCCATGGAACCACTTCCAGTGTGGATGTCATGAGACCGAGGACTTGGAAGTAGTCCCACACCTTGGGGCAAAGACTGCTTAACAAGTTTCGCAATTGGGGGGGGGGGGGTGTCGGAGGAGCACAAACCAGTGGCCCAGTATGGACCGAGGAGGAGCCAGCAAAGGAGGGAGCCGTGAGGCAGTGAGGGCCGGCAGGGAAAGAAGCAGTAACTCGATTGGGACTGGCAGAGGACAGAGTAACATTCTGATAGGGATGGGACAATGGTGTCTGTGGAGAAGACAGAACTAGGGTTGGCAGAGGAGGGAGCAGAGGCCTAAGCAAAGTCTGCGGAGGAAGGCAACGGAATCTCAGTGAGGGCTGACAGGGAGGGCGGCTGCAGCAGCCTGGTAAGCGAGAGAAAAGTAGAGGTGAGGCGAGAGGAATGAAAGAAAAGAGAACGAGGAGCAGCAGTGGCGCACAGACAAATCTATTCTGCTAGCCAGCAGGAGAAAGAAGTTGCATCTGTGATGGCAAGACTTCCACATAATACTGGTCTCAGAGTAAACCTGCAATAGCAGAGTGGGTTAGGTTTTTTTGGAAGGAGGGGAAAAAATAAGAGGCCTATGGCCTGTGGGAGCAGGAGAGGGGAGTTGAGGAGGACATGAGGCAGGAAACAGAATCAGAAATAATTTTTGGGAAGAGATGAAATGTTACATTTAAACCCTATATACAATAACAAATTAAAGGCTGCATTAACGAATGCTTTTCTCCTATTGTGTGTCTAGGGAGAAATAAAGCTTAGCAAACGAGGCCCTAAGAAGTGAACAAGAAGTCCCCATGCATAGCTGAAGGAGGCTACTTTCTGGGATGCACGAGTCCACGGTTCACACATATGCTTGTATCCAAAATAAAACACCCCTGTGATTTATCCTGAAAATTTGATGTGATTAGGATACCAAACAAAAAAGTTATTAGAGGGACACATGCACACAGCAATCTCCTAAGCCATCTTTTCCTTCAGAAAGCAGGCTAATAAAATCTATTCAAAAGACAGCAACAAGTACCTTGAGCTTCCTTTGAGCACTCGACCTGCGGTCTCATATTTTCCCACATCAAAGACGTCCTTTACATCACATATTGATAACCAAACTGTTCATATGCTTTCCATTCACACAATATAGGAAAATCTGAAAATACTGTTGGCAGGACTATAATCTCAAAAACTCATCTACAAAATGATTCATCCCTATGTATGTGCTATTAAAAATGGTATTCTGTTCCATTAGTTCAAAATAAACACCATAATTTTATCTTGTGAATCAGTATAAGAAAATCTAGAGAGCCAAATGGCCGAGATTAGAAAATGCAGTACACAAATTACACAGCCATTATATTTATTCAGTCATTAGCTCTTTGTTTGTATTATAGGAGGAAGTGCAAAGGAAACTTAAAAGCTTTCTTTCTCAGTCACTCACATCAGTACTGTTGGTTTAGTGATATTTGCACAGCTTTTGAATGTGAAAGCTTTCTCTACCTGTAATCGTTTTCAAAACAAACAAAAAATATTTTAAGGCTTTAAAGCAGCAGATATATATATATATATTCATTATTCTAGACCAAGGGTAGGCAACTCTGGTCTTCGAGTGCCACAAGCTGGTTGTGTTTTCAAGATATCCACATGAGTATTCATAAAAAAGCATTTGCATGCACTGCCTCCACATGCATATTTATTGTGGATATCCCTGAACCCAAATGGCTAGTGGCACTTGAGGACCAGAGTTGCATATTCCTGGTCTAGCTTCAAACCCATAAACAGACAACTAGTTCTGTAGGGTACTGTCAGCCACTGCGGGTCATAATTCAAATAGAAAAACTAACCATACTTCTTGCTCTTAAAAAAGAAATTCATTTAGGGCACGGCTTCCCAAACCTGTCCTGGGGACCCACAGTCAGTTGGATTTTCAGGATATCCACTATGAATATGCATGAGATAAATTAGAATATAGAGTCTCCATGATATGCAAATGTATCACATGCATATTCATTGTGGACATCCTGAAAATCCTCCTGGTTGAAGGATCCCCAGGAAAGGTTAGGGAAGCCCTGCTTTAGGATTTGCCAAAATGGAGTGTTATTTTCCATTAATTTTTTTCATAGTTATCCTATACACCAGTTCTAAACATTAGAACTACATAATATGGCAAAGGTCAGGAAGGAAGTACAAACCCTAAGACACCATTGGCAATGACATGGAGGGCACTGATAGGAAAAGAGTGGAAAGTTTAAGTGAAAGGCATGGGGAGTAAGGAACTGGTGTTGAGCTGAATATGGACATTTATATGCTCATCTATCCAAAGTGGAAAAATAACCACTGGGCAGACGGGATAGGTTAATTTGATTTTTTTATGCTGTCATTTACGATGCATGAGGAACTGTCTCTTGCCGTTCTGCCAGTCGTAGGACTCCATGACTTCAGGTTCAAGATTACTTTTTATGTCTGCACGTTCAAACAATTTCTCTCAAATAGTTCTGACTCTTGGTACGTTATCATTTTAAGGAAAACGGCTTTGGCCTTTTAGCTTCCCCCCCCCCCCAGGCTTTGACTGAGTTTCAGCAGGAATGCTGTTCTGGAATCTCTGCCACCTTTGAGTAACCGCTTTTTTTTTTTTTTTTTTTTAAAGGAGCACCAGGCTTGGCCTCCACAGTTCAGCACTTTTCCCAGGACTCTGTGCAAGCACTCCTGCACTGCTTTTCTGAGGGCTTGTTTGATTCTATGTTATCGGGCAGGGCACATACACCCCCTTAACACTGTTACAATGAAGTAAATTTTGAATGGATTTAGGCGCCTAATTTTGCTGCCTGAAAACTGACTAGGGCTGAATTTCTAAATTTAGGAGTCTGTTTTCACTAGGTTACTAAATATAGGTGCCTAAAAAGCAGAATGGGTCAGAGTAGGGAAAGTAAACTAGGTGCTCAATGCTAACTAAGTGCCTACATTTAGGAAAGTGAATAGCAGGCCTAAAGATAAGTGCCTCAGTTTTAGGTGCCTAAACCACGATAAAAACTTATCATGCAATATACACTTATTGCAGCACTATCACACAATATTTTCCCTAAACAACCATGCACATTTAAATGAGCTGATTTGCATGCATACTTTTAGCAAATGCATGCAAAGCAGGTCATTATATACCTAATTTAATGCAAATAAAATAACACATCTTGCCTACAATGCTACATTATTTTCCAAAAAAAGTTGGCCAAAACTCATTAGTTGTAGCTAACTTTTCTCTGAAGCATTGGGATGCTAATGCGCCTTCTCATGCCTCTGTGCTGAAATGTGAAGAGCCATGCCAGCCTAAAATAACCCCCCGCCCAATGTGTCAAAGACTCCTCTGTGGATCTGGCTAGAGCTCTGCCCATCTCCCTGTCAGCTGTAGAGGCAGCCCAACAGGGGAAAAAAATGAAAAAATAGAATTGACAGTTGCAGATAGATGCCCCAACCTCTGCGGTAAAATATAGCAGAATAGTAAATGATCCCCTAAGTTAGAAAACTTTTCTGCCTAAAATGTATATTCTTTATTTTGATTAAATTGCATTCATCTTCCTTTGAATATCGGCCTGTATGTTACTTAAAGAAAAAGAAATTGCTTTTCTATAACTGGTATTCGCTGAAGACAGCAGTACAGTGAGCCACATGGATGGGCCATGTAACCTGCATTACTTACAGAGTGGGAGGACTCTTCTAGAGCTTTCTTACAAAGCTTCTGAGCATTCACTGGAGTTTTGTGCATTCCATCAATACTACTGCTCTTCAGCTGATTGTGTAACTTAGCTTAACAACTAATTGATCCAACTAGAGTCAAGACAACTCCAGCACAGGGATGCATTACAGAACAGCAATTACAAGTAAGGAATTACAGTAAGCAATTACAGAACAGCAACTACAAGTAAGGAATTACCTTTTCTATGATGACAAGCAGACAAAATAAGCCATACTAGTGGAACTATCTAGCTGATGATAGTCTTAAAATGAAAAAGGGAACCACAAGACAAACAAAGCCAACAGCTGGATTAGAAAGCAAATGTTGCTTACCTGTAGCAGGTGTTCTCATAGGACAACAGAATGTTAGTCCTCACATATGGGTGACAACACAGGATGCAGCCCAATCACGGAACACTTTTGTCAAAGTTTCTAGAACTTTGACTGGCACCTACTGGGCATGCCCAGCATGGCACTAAACCTGCAGCCAGCAAGGGTCCCCCTTCAGTCTTGTTAAAAAGCTACAGGTAGTGCCGAAAAATAAAATAAGAAAACGAACCCAACACCGCGGGATGGCGGGCAGGTTTCGTGAGGACTAACATCCTGCTGTCCTGTGAGAACACCTGTTATTGGTAAGCAACATTTGCTTTCTCACAGGACAAGCAGGATGGTAGTCCTCACATATGGGTGAGTACCGAGCTGAGGATGTCCAAGAAATGCACCAAATGTACCCAAGATGTGCAATAGGCACAAGGACTGGGGTGGAATTTGGTAGAGGGCATCCTGAACCCTAACGGGCAGGCGGAAGGGTGTTGGTACGTCAAGTTGTAAAAAGGTTGCGCAAGACAGATTGGCCGAAGATGGAATCTTATCTTCCGGCCTTGTCTACATAATAATGGGCTGTAAAGGTATGGAGAGAACTCCAGGTAGCAGCCCTGCAAATGTCAGGAAGCGGCACTGAGCATAGGTGTTTCGGGACCGGGCCGTGCCCCGGCCCCTCCACCTACCTTGGGGTCGGCCCGGCCTGCGCGAGTCCGTCTCCGGCTTCCCAGGCCTGTTCCGCGGCCTGCCGCGGTGTCCCCACTGCGAGGGAGACATCGTCGACTCCCCGTCGCTGGCCCTGCCCCCTAGGCATGCGCGTGTGCAGGGGCTCCAGTCTTATAGGGGCCAGCGCGGGAAACCAAGGACAGCTCCTAGGATGACGTCAGACACTGCAGGGTATATTACTCTGCAGCTGGGATTGGATCCTCGCCTTGCAATGAGGTTCCTCAAGTTTCCTGACTTGTTAGTTGCTGTGTTCTCTTGGATTGCTGCTGTCTTCGACCCGGCTTGCTTCCTGACCTGTCTCCTGCTTCCGCCCCTTGGTTTTGGTATCGACGTCTGACTTCTGGCTTCTGACCTGGCTCCGGCCCACGACTTCTTCGGTTTCTGTTCCTGGCTTGGTATTGTCTTCCGACCTTCTGGCTTCTGACCCGGCTCCGTTTCCGACTCCATCTTCTGCTTCATCCCTGGCTCTGGCGTGGATCTCGGACTCCTGGCTCCTGACCTGGCTTTGCTCCTGGACTCTGACTTCGGCCTCTCCCTCCGCTCAGGTATCCGGTTCTTGCTGGCCTAGAGGTTTCTCCTAAGTCCCAGCGGCTCGGGCTCTCACAGGATCCTCCTGGGGGAGCCGCGGGCTTCCGAGGGTGAAGACTCTTCATCCACCTGGGTCCAATCATCATCCATCTCTTCAGCCGTTACCTGGGTCCTTGGTCGCATAGGACTCCACCTAAGTCCAAGAGGTCCAGGTCCCTACGGGCTCCTCCTGGGGGGACCTCGGACTTCCAGTGGTGAAACCTCCTCTGTGTCTTTTCTGAGCCGCCTCCTGGCTGGGATGCTTGCTGTGGCCTTCCATAGCATACCATCCTCAGTCCCAACCGGCCCAAGGGTCCACGACTGTAACAGTAGGTGTGCTAATGAAGTCGCCATGGCCCTCACAGAGTGTGCTTTAACACGGTCTTGAAGTGGAATGCCTGCTTGCTGATAGCAAAAGGATATGCAGTCTGCTAACCAGGAGGAGAGAGTCTGCTTACCCACAGGCTGCCCCAATTTGGTGGAATGGAAAGAGACAAACAATTGAGATCTTCTCCTGTGGGCAAGCTGTACGGTCTAGATAGAATGCTAGAGCACATTTACAATCAAGGGTATGCAGAGCCTGTTCTCCTGGATTGGAGTGAGGCCTGGGAAAGAAGGTAGGTAGTATAATGGATTGATTAATGTGAAACTCCAATACTACCTTAGGTAAGAACTTAGGGTGAGTGCGGAGTACTGCCCGGTCCTGCAGAAGTTTAGTGTAAGGCGGATAGGTAACTAGGACCTGTAACTCACTAACTCTGCAAGCAGATGTTAATGCCAAAAGAAAAATCACTTTCCATGTGAGATAGCAAAGATCACAGGATTGGAGAGGCTCGAATGGTGGTTTCATGAGCCTTCCCAAAACCAGACTGAGGTCCCAAGAAGGGGTCGGAGGGCGCAGTGGAGGCTTGAGGTGAAGCAAGCCCTTCAGAAAACGTGTTACGAGGGGTTGTACTGAAATAGGAACATCCCCGACACCTCTATGGAAGGCGGCTACCGCACTGACATGCATTCTGATGGAGGAGGTTTTTAGACCTGATTCTGACAAGTGCCAGAGATAGTCTAGAAACTTCGTGGTGGAACAGGTAAAGGGATGATTTAAACCTGTTCCATTTGTAAAGATAAGATTTTTTCGTGGAAGGCTTCCATGAAGCAATCAGGATACGGGAAACTGGCTCCGAAAGGTTAAATGGCTGAAGAATTAACCTTTCAACATCCAGGCCGTCAGAGACAAGGCCTGAAGATTGGGGTAGCGTAGGCACCCGTCGTTCTGAGTGATCAGAAGCAGGTCCTTTCCCAAGGGAATGTGCCTGCGAATGGAGAGGTCCTAAAGAATTGGAAACCACTCCTGGCGAGGCCAGTGAGGTGCTATCGGGATCATGTGTCCCTTCTCCTGACGTAACTTCACGAGAGTCTTCGAGAGAAGTGGAAGTGGAGGGAATGCATATAGGAGACAGGTTGCCCATGAGAGGGAGAACGCATCTCTTGGCTGAGAGTGTTGGCTGCGAATGAGAGGGTTGCCTCGGTGACCTGGTCGCAGAAAGGGTTGGTGCCTTTTCTGGATGGGGTTTCTTCGATGGCTGCTCGGACGAATTTGAGGTCGATGATTTTCCTTCATCAATGGTCCGAGACTTCCAGTGTCGATGCCGATGTTTCTCTCTACGATCCCCTCGGTCCTGAGGGGGAGTAGAGGTAGTCAAAGGCCGAGAAGTCGTCGACGCTGGACGGTCACCGGGCGGTGGCCGATATTGGCGCGAAGTGGACGGTGCCAGTTCAGACGACATCGATGCAATAGACGGCGTCGGAGTTTAAGAATAGAAGAGAAGTTCCATTTTCTCCATTCTGGCCTTGCGACCTTTTGGTGTCATTAAGGCACATTTGGTGCAAGTCAGGACATCATGCTCGCACCCGAGACACATTACACAAACTTTATGCGGGTCTGTTATGGACATGGTGCGAGTACAGTCCGGGCACCGACGGAACCCCGACGCCATGGCCTTTGAAAAATTTAGACGCGGTACGGTCGACGGCCAGTAGGCCACAAGGGCCAAACTTGACGGGAATCGACCGAAAACGGGTAAAAACTGACCGGAGTACCGCAGAGTCAAAAATTTGAAGGAGGGACCCCTGTGGGGTATGAAGGTTTCTACTAATTCCGTAAGGAAAATTCCTATCAGGAATCTCTATGGAGCTCCTTAACCCACACGGCTACTGCTGCGTGGAAAAAAGAAGACTGAAGGGGGACCCCTGCTGGCTGCAGGTTTAGTGTCATGCTGGGCATGCCCAGTAGGTGCCAGTCAAAGTTCTAGAAACTTTGACAAAAGTGTTCCGTGATTGGGCTCCATCCTGTGATGTCACCCATATGTGAGGACTACCATCCTGCTTGTCCTGTGAGAAACATGTTTTTGTCGGAAGACAAGCCTTTTTTTTTACATCATGAAACACAAAGACAACACTGGAGGTCAACAGAAATAGGCCCTAGACAGTAGAAGATGGGACCTAAATATAGACCTGAGAAAACAGTTCCAGTTTAGAATGCTGAAAGAAGGTTGCACCTAGATAACAGCAGCAGGTGAATGTGTGGACAGAGCTGTTCATTGATGTTACATTTGGCAATCAGCGGACTGATGCACTCACTTCCTTGGTCGAGCCCTTCCTTCCTGCTCCCGATGTGCCTCCCATGCTTCACATGTCAGTCTGCCGCATTCCAACACAGCAAGATGCCATCGGCCCCAGTTGACACACCTCTCCCTAATCACATGTGTACCAGACTTCTGCTATTTTAAAGAGACAGTGCCGGGAAAAGTCCCGTGGCGCCAGATGATGATGTTACTGCTAAATCCCTATAAAGGGCTAACTCACTTCTGCCCTCATCGCCTCAGCAACAGGTCCACCTACGCCTATAGTAGAGTGTAATGCTTCCAGAGTCTTGTCTTCAGTTCCAGTGTCTCGTCTTCAGCTCCTTGTCTTCAGTTCCAGCATTCTATCTTCAGACCCTTGTCTTCGGTTCTCTTCTTTTTCCATGCTGCCCGCCTGTTCTTCTCCTAGCCTGCCTGCCCTGCTTATCCATCCCTCCTCTCCTCTCGGAAGGATACCTGGTTTGATCGCTTACGCTTGATCGCTGCCTGCCTCTGACCACAGCCTGATCTCAGACCCGCTTGACTGCCGCCTGTCTCGAACCATCGCCAAGTCCTTAGACTCATCTGACCTCCTCCTGCATATACAACCCAAGCTATTCAAGGGACCTCCACTTCTGCCATCAGCAGAGACACCACATAAGACCTGCCAGTCCCAGCATCCAAAGGCTCAACCTGAGGTGAACGAGTGCTGTTATAGGTGAAGCTCCTGCTGGGTCTCTGCTTCGTCCAGGTCCACCTGCTGACAGTGGGAACCTGGAGGTTGTACCAATCCTGCCTCGGCCCAAGTGTCCACAGACACCACAACTGAAGCTTCAAGGTGATTTGGCAAACAATGTTGTCATCATCATTTTTATTTATTTATTTGGATTTAGCTTCTGCTTTTGCATTGCTAGCTAAAGGCATGTTACATTCAGGCACAGTGGGTATTTGCCTGTCCCTAGACAGCTTACAATATAAAGGCTGTGTTAGGCTTTACCGTGCAGTAGACAAAAGTGTGGGTAACAGTTTCAAGCCTCACTATCATTGTTTGCTGGTGAGCAAGATCTTGTTAGTCACTGACACTGTGAAATGTTTTAAGCCAGATATTCTGATGGAAGTTTAGTTCATAAAGCAAATTTGGAACTGGTTCAGGAAAAAAAACAATTGCCAACTGTTTTCACCATGCTGGGGTCAGAAAAAACAATGATGTATAACTATAAGATTATGCTGAAGAGCTCTGCTTGACTAACATGCATGAACTTTATGAACAGCTTCAAAGATCAGGAATCTGGCTAACAGATTTTACCCCAGATGTTTACATCAAGTTTGATGCATCTCTCAGCATGGTGGAGCAGTGCTCTGATGAGGATATTGTTGCATCAGGCAATGCAAAGGATATGATGACAGTGATGACAATGAAGTTAGTGATGAAGAGATCCAGATGCCCTAAAATAGCACCTTTCAAGACAGCTGATGCTTGCAAAACACTGGATATGCTTCACTTTTTCATGGCTCAGCAAGACAGATGAAATCATTCCACGTTGCTGAAATGACTTCTATTTTGTGGCTGTATGCATGGAAGACTGCAAATCAAAAATCTTTACCCAGCCGATTTGCCTCACTGGAATCGCAAATTCTATTCAATTCTTAGGCTTACAATACTGCTTTACTGTCCCGCAAAGGGACCCAAAATGAGTTACATGACAAGAGATAACATATTTCGATATAGCACACATGCAAAATAATGTAAACAACTCTAAATGCAGCCCTGCCCATCTCTCAGATCTTACTAGGGAAGGGATGGGGGGCACATCACAGAACTAAAAAAATAATGCTCCCTCCCAATTCCATTACAGCAGGGCAGCGTGGAAAAGCCTCGGCAGGAGCAACTGAAAATGGACAAAAATACAGAAACACCCGAGTAGGAACAGTGGAAATGGAGGAAAACAAAATCTGCAGGCGAATAGAGTGATGTAGCGTCCTCTTCCTCTCATTGGGGGTAGCCTAAAAGGCTCCCCCATAGGACATCAGCGGAGACTATGCAGACTATGTATAACAAATGTATTTCTGCATTACTATGAAGATATGCAACATTTGTTTTTGCAATACGGTACTGTAAATGGTTTCTGCCCTTTCCCCCCTAGTAAAATGGATACGCAAAATGGAAAAACTGGGTGTACGCTCAATGTCTATAAAATAGAATATATGGGTGTGCACACGTTACTTATGCGTGCAACCCCCTTTGAAAATTCACGCCATAGTACTGAATAATCAAAACTATGTGCGTTGTTCAATCCCTATCCCTATGCAGTCTGTGGGTTAAAGTACAAGCGTTATTCAACCACATGTGTACTCTTGTCCACAGAGAGGTTGGCCAATTTTTAAGTGATGGTTTCCGCAGTTAAAATGGTTTCTGCATTTTTTTGACCCATGGAAAGGGCTTTGAATATTGTCCTCTATAAAAATAAAGTGGTATACCAATCTTTCTGATGTGTCTGGATATTGTATTTTATGCCTTTTTGGTTTTCTTTCATTCTTTTCTCCATTTCAGTTTTTACCTTTTTGTTTTATTTTATTTTTCATTCCTTTTTTATTCCCTTTCTTCTTTCTTTTCTACTCTCGCACAATAACAGATCTTTTTCCTCTTAAAAGTGTTTTTTCTCTTGCTTGTCTCCACCCACTGTTCTTCCCATTACTAATTGGAGAAAATTCTTTTTCACTCAACGCACAATAAAACTCTGGAATTTGTTGCCAGAGTATGTGGTTAGTGTAGTTAGTGTAGCTGGGTTTAGTAGTGATGGCAATCTTCAGACAGACAATGTACCTGGGTAACTGGCTTTCAAAATTGCTCTCCTCATGACATCTCAGAGCTTGCTAGATGCAACAGAAACAAATGCACTTTCTTAGATCAAGCGGATTATCTAAATGTCATGGACCAGAGACTGCATCAGGTCACACAGCAAACTGCAGGAGATGAGGCCTTGCAGATATTGAACTCTATGGTCTTGAATGGATGGCTAGAAAAGGAGGAAGCACCAGTTACCATAAGGGAATACCTTTCTTTCAGGGATGAAATCAACATACAAAAGGCATTCTATTTAAAGGAACAGGGGGTTATTATATCTAAATTGCTATGATCAGAGATGCCAACACATATACATTCAAACCACACTGGTGAGAAGTAATGTTACAGGCACATATATATAGTAACTTACACTGATATAACAAGCAAGGTGAGATCAAAGACTGTCAGCAATTGTCTAGTTGCAATGAATATGCGCATAAGCAGCAGAAAGAAACTATAATCACATGACATACCAGCACAGCCTTAGAAGATTGTCAGCATGCGCTTACTCAACTATTGTAGGAAAGAGTTCCTGTTGATAGATGATCACTATTCAGAATTTTGGGAACCTGAACAGCTTCCACACATGTCTGCAGAAGCCACGACCAAGTGATGCAACATACATTTTCCACATTATGGCCAACCAGATTGAGTGACTTTGGATATTAGGCCTTAATTTGCATGTATGCAATTTAAATGGTTTGCTATTAATTGGACGTTTGAATATGCTCCTGTGTCACCATGGCACCCACAACAAATGGCAAGTCTGAATCAGCTGTGAACATAATGAAGAACCAGTGTAAGAGGGCAATAAGTAATGGCAAATACCTATGGAAAACTATATTCCATTGGAGAAACATACCAACAGAAGGCATGGATAGCATTCCAGGAGATTGAAGACATCATTACCAGCAGCCAGTAAACTACTTGAGTCCTGCATGCTACAAGGTGTATCAGAAAGGTTCCAACACAAGAGGGAAGACTAAGTCATGACGTATCTCAAGGGATTTGCCAGAGTTGACTACTGGTGAACCAGCAATATAAAAGTATTATCAGGATATCAAGTGAGCTGCTGGAGGCTGGGTACCTGCATGCAAAAGGTTGCTTCCCACTCATGTCTGGTAAACACTGAAGGAACTCTGTAATCATATGGATATGTGAGTGGCTGAGCAGCCAACTTCACAAGGCAGCAGTGGACAGTACACACATGGCTCAACTGAAGTGTCAAATGATCACTCCTGTGGAGGATCTTCAGGTAACAGTACTTATGGAAACTGAGCATACAGGCATTCCTGTTAGAAGTCTGAGACTATGTATGATGGCAAGAAGAGAAAAACCCTGTCTACACTTGCAGTGGTAACCACGCATAGCCCTCTAAAAGAGACTTAACCTGTAGGACATTTTAAAATAGAAAGCTGTGCATATAGTGATGAAATAAAGAAAAGGAAGATGCTAACTTATAGGGCAATGCCACCTTGTGACTCAATGTTGTATTTCACTGCTTCCACTTCCTGTTTCTTCTGTTGTTATTTTAACCCTGTGTTGTTTACTGGGCAATACAACATGGTGCCTGTCACTAGCAGCTTTTAGTTGTCTATTTCTAAACATGAAAGAGACATGTCCAGTCTTTCAGTCATTAAATCTCTGAAATTGAAAACCAATATATAAGACAACTAGTACAAAGAGAAACTTTATATTTTAATCAATATGAGAGAAGAGTAGGTCAAGTGTAATAGATTATTAGA
The DNA here is from genome assembly GCF_901001135.1 of Rhinatrema bivittatum. NCBI lineage: Eukaryota > Metazoa > Chordata > Amphibia > Gymnophiona > Rhinatrematidae > Rhinatrema > Rhinatrema bivittatum. The sequence goes on from NC_042617.1 coordinate 374,472,359, forward strand.
TGTTCAATACTAAAAAATAAATCACTCTAATTTAATTTACATACTATATTCTGACTTTTCAAGGGGACCCATATAAAAAACAGATGTGCAAAATACTAGCATCAATAAAATGCTAACAATAAAATACAAATAACTTATAAATGCATATATATATATATATATTCACAAAGACACAGACATAGCTAGTTTCTGCCCAATGTCCACAATCCCCTTTCAACTAAAGAAATTTTGGTAGCTTAAACAGACTCCTGAAGTGCCCTTAATTATGCTTATATTTTATTCAAAAACGCTAATGTTACTGAACCATAATACACTGGTATAGATAACATGGAAAATATCACATCATTGTTCAAAGAAAGCATACAACTCATGTAATTTATTTTTTACATTTGGCTTCTTATTTCTGTCAGCTCCATGGGATATCTTTAATTTACAGTTTCAAGCAGAACATGGGTCTTTACCAGATCTTTATAAATTACATTGTTTTCTTGAAGTTGTAAATTAAATCTAGAAGAGAAATAATAAGAAGCCAAATGCTTTCTTAAAATGAGTGAATTCTAAAAATGAATGTAATGCTCTGCCAATCATTATGGGACAGTGCTATACCGGGGTACAAATTATATCGCAATGACAGAGAGGAGCACCCGGGAGGCAGTGTGGTGCTTTATGTCTGGGATGGCATAGAGTCCAACAGGATAAACATCCTGCATGAGACTAAATGCACAATTGAATCTTTATGGGTAGAAATCCCTTGTGTGTCGGGGAAGACTATAGTGATAGGAGTATACTTCCGTCTACCTGGTCAAGATGGTGAGACTGACAGTGAAATGCTAAGAGAAATTAGGGAAGCTAACCAAATTGCTGGTGCGGTAATAATGGGAGACTTCAATTACCCCAATATTGACTGGATAAATGTATCATCGGTACATGCTAGAGATATAAAGTTTCTGGATGGAATAAATGACATTTTTATGGAGCAATTGGTTCAGGAACCGACAAGAGAGGGAGCAATTTTAGATCTAATTCTCAGTGGAGCACAGGACTTGGTGAGAGAGGTAATGGTGGTGGGGCTGCTTGGCAATAGCGATCATAATATGATCAAATTTGAATTAATGACTGGAAGGGGGACAGTAAGCAAATCCATGGCTCTCGTACTAAACTTTCAAAAGGGAAACTTTGATAAATAGAAAAATTGTTAGAAAAAAACTAAAAGGAGAAGCTACAAAGGTAAAAAGTGTGAAAGAGGCATGGTCATTGTTAAAAAATACCATCCTAGAAGCACAGTCCAGATGTATTCCACACATTAAGAAAGGTGGAAAGAAGGCAAAACGATTACCGGCATGGTTAAAAGGGGAGGTGAAAGAAGCTATTTTAGCCAAAAGATCTTCATTCAAAAATTGGAAGAAGGATCCAACAGAAGAAAATAGGATAATGCATAAGCGTTGGCAAGTTAAATGTAAGACATTGATAAGACAGGCTAAGAGAGAATTTGAAAAGAAGTTGGCCATAGAGGCAAAAACTCACAGTAAAACTTTTTTAAAATATATCCGAAGCAGAAAGCCTGTGAGGTAGTCAGTTGGACTGTTAGATGATCGAGGGGTTAAAGGGGCACTTAGAGAAAATAAGGCCATCACGGAAAGATTAAATGATTTCTTTGCTTCGGTGTTTACTGAAGAGGATGTTGGGGAGATACCCATACTGGAGAAGGTTTTCATGGGTAATGATTCAGATGAACTGAACCAAATCACGGTGAACCTAGAAGATGTGGTAGACCTGATAGACAAACTGAAGAGTAGTAAATCACCTGGACCAGATGGTATACACCCGAGTATATATAGAAAGACATGGTTTAATGGAACAAAGTCAGCATGGCTTTACCCAAGGCAAGTCTTGCCTCACAAATCTGCTTCACTATTTTGAAGGAGTTAATAAACATGTGGATAAAGTAAATCGGTAGATTTAGTGTACTTGGATGTTCAGAAGGCATTTGAAAAAGTTCTCATGAGAGGCTTATAGGAAAAGTAAAAAGTCATGGGATAGGTGGCAGTGTCCCTTCGTGGATTACAAACTGGCTAAAAGACAGGAAACAGAGAGTAGGATTAAATGGACAATTTTCTCAGTGGAAGGGAGTAGGCAGTGGAGTGCTTCAGGAATATGTATTCGGACCTTTTCAATATATTTATAAATGATCTGGAAAGAAATACGACGAGTGAGGTAATCAAATTTGCAGATGATACAAAATTGTTCAGAGTAGTTAAATCACAAGCAGATTGTGATAAATTGCAGGAAGACCTTCTGAGACTGGAAAATTGGGCATGCAAATGGCAGATGAAATTTAATGTGGATAAGTGCAAGGTGATGCATATAGGGAAAAATAACTCATGCTATAGTTATACAATGTTAGGTTCCATATTAGGTGCTACCACCCAAGAAAGAGATTTAGGCATCATAGTGGATAACACATTGAAATCGTCGGTTCAGTGTGCTGCAGCAGTCAAAAAAGCAAACAGAATGTTGGGAATTATTAGAAAGGGAATGGTGAATAAAACGGAAAATGTCGTAATGCCTCTGTATCGCTCCATGGTGAGACCGCACCTTGAATATTGTGTACAATTCTGGTCGTCGCATCTCAAAAAAGATATAATTGCGATGGAGAAGGTACAGAGAAGGGTGACCACAATGATAAGGGGAATGAAACAGCTCCCCTATGAGGAAAGACTAAAGAGGTTAGGACTTTTCAGCTTGGAGAAGAGACGGCTGAGGGGGGATATGATAGAGGTGTTTAAAATCATGAGAGGTCTAGAACGGGTAGATGGGAATCGGTTATTTACTCTTTTGGATAATAGAAAGACTAGAGGGCACTCCATGAAGTTAGCGTGTGGCACATTTAAATCTAATCGGAGAAAGTTCTTTTTCACTCAACACACAAACTCTGGAAATTGTTGCCAGAGGATGTGGTTAGTGCAATTAGTATAGCTGTGTTTAAAAAAGGATTGGATAAGTTCTTGGAGGAGAAGTCCATTACCTGCTATTAGAAAATAGCCACTGCTATTACTAGCAACAGTAACATGGAATAGACTTAGTTTTTGGGTACTTGCCAGGTTCTTATGGCCTGGATTGGCCTCTGTTGGAAACAGGATGCTGGGCTTGATGGACCCTTGGTCTGACCCAGCATGGCATGTTCTTATGTTCTTATTATGGTGAAAAAAATAAAATGCCTACTCTAAATTATAGCTCATGTTCATAAATATTTTATTTATGTATTTGTATAACCATGCTACTTAATGTATTCCTTGATTGACCATGTGCACTCCTTGTGGAGCATCAAACAACAGAATAAGTACAGAAGATACCAAGGAATGTATGCAAGAGATTGTCCCTTGTCTTAACTGTGTCTCATAAACAGAATTGGTCCTTCCCTATTAGGTACTTGGATCATAGAGGATCAGACATTTTCAGAAATTTGAGAAATTACCAGTTGCAAAACTGGAAAAGCAAGTAAGGGAAAAGCATTTGAAGGGAATTTTCTTACTTTGTTCCTTTGAATTTTCACTAGGTTGCCATTAAACTTATCCTTGCTTCAGTATGCAAATGGAACCTGATTTTCAAAAGCATTAACACGCTTAAAACTGGGTTTTACATGTGTAAATGCACTTTACCCGAGTAAGCGGGCTTTTGAAAATTGCTTCAGTATTTGCCATTGAATTTTCCATATGATTTACCCGAATAAATGCACTTTACATGGGTAAATGGCTTTTGAAAATTGCTACAATAGTAGTTACATTTATACGTGTAAGTCATTTTGAAAATTATCCCCGTAGAGACTAGGTACACTTCATGACACATGAATGTAAATGATTTCCTTAGAAACTTACTCTGAATTCCACTCTGTATACTTATAACACAAAAATGTATAAATAAATTTTCCATGCACTCAAAATATGCTTGATAATCATTAAAGAACCATCATTGATAAGGATGAAACAACACAGAGCTCATGAAGCAACAACAGCATTGCCACGCCCACTATTATATAATCATTGGTCCAATGTCCTTATATTTATATGGTTTTTTTTTTAATTATGCATTTAAAAATATGTAAAGAACATTTTTACTTATCTTGCTAATGTTCCAATGTTTAATAGTGTTCCAGTGTTGCCAACACTATCATGCACTGATACAACGATGCTCTACGTTCCAATCATATGATAGCTGTGTATTCGCTGACCTTCATTAAATGCTCATTTTCATTCCCTTGCTGATCATAATGAGGCACCAAAGCACTCTACACGGTACGGTTTTTGGAAGACACGCTTCCTTCTTTAGGGGATGGTTCTCTTCATAGCCTCAGTTCTACCTGGCTCAGCAGCATCTGACGTCATCCAACTTGCTCGGATCACAATGGCTAATGTATCCATTCTTCTTAAGATTAAATGAATGTAGAGCATAACTGGATGATAGTGCTGGAGACATTGGAACACTATTAAACATTACCAAGATGTGTAAAAATGTTCTTTATGTATTTTTAAATGCATAATTCAAAAAATACATATAAATATAAGGACATTGGACAAATGATTATATAATAGTGGGTGTGGAAACGCTACAGTTGTTTTATGAGCTATGCAATGTTTCAGCCCTATAAATGATGGTCCTTTAATTATCAAGCATATTTTTAATGCATGAAAGATCGATTTATACATTCTTGTGTTATAAGTGCACAGGATGGAATTCAGAGTAAGTTTGAATTCATTATATTTTCCATGTTTTGAACAGTGTAAAGTTCAATGATTTCCTTAGGGCATCTGTCTTGAGATGTATTTATTTGCGACTTTTATGTACAAGATCACATGTATCTAATTCATGTATTTTTCTCGTGCTCTGATGTAGTGAAAGTAGGAAGTAAGGAACTCCATCACAAATACAAGCAAAGAGTGGTATTTTCTATGCACAGTACTCTCAAAAGTAATGTGCATGGAAAATGGCCAGAGTCTGAAAATCTGAAAGAATAAAACAATACTCACAACTGATATTCTGATATTCAAAGAATGCACATTTGTGTACAAGACAATGGAGACAACACACATGGCTAGCTCTGTCGCATAATTTACTTAGGATGTTGCCAGAGAAATAGTAACTTTGATTATTTGTTGTAATTGAGATTAAAGAGTTTATGTAATTAAACTTTCCCAAAACAAATTTTAGCATGGGTGCACATGAAAAACCACTTACGCCATGCAAAAATATGTAGCGTGTTCACCGCAAGATAAAATGTCAGAAGTATCATGGTCATGTTATTCTCATGAAAATGCATTGGATAAATGTCTTGAGCATGCATGCTACTTACTGAGGGCACAGCTACATAGTGTGTGTATGTTAAACTGAGCATGCGCATGCTCAGTTCTCTTTTCCTCTTGGCTCCTCCTGCTGGTTTCCAAGGGGTATGCAACTAAGTCTGCTACTCCTGGAGGTCAATTGTCAGTGCTGAGGAAAGGCAAGGAGAGCAGGAAGCTGACATGACTGCGTGTTCTGAACCCTCTGTCTTGCATGTCAGCAAGGATCTTTAAAAAGTGATGTCAGAGGATGTGATTGGTGACAGAAAGGAGCAGGCAAAGGGAAGGAAATCTGGCCACCCTGACCCAGAAGGGCTCCCAACATATGACCATTCCCTTTCTACCATCACCCTGTAGTGTAGGCACTGCAATTGCTGTACCACACTGCTTCAAAGCTCACAGACACGAAGTCTGCAGTCAAACCAAAATAACTGCTCAGCTCCAAAAAAGCTTTTGAGACTTAGATTGTTCTTCAGACTCAAGCTTCTCAATGCCTACAGAAGTCTTTGGTTACACTAGCATTGTCAATGACAGCAAAGAATGTTGCCCTGTGGGAACCTGTTTGGAAATAGAAAGGTGGGTTTATTTATTGACTAAAGGGAATTTTATAACATCCTGAATTTTCAAAGCAAACTTATGAGCACAACTCCACTTTGAAAATTCACAAGTTGTTCTGGTACATGCATATACATATGCAATAGAAAGTTATACCTGCTATCATGTGGGTGCATCTTTCTGCACGTGCGTTTATGTACATACTTTTGAAAATTGCATAAATATCTGTCCCGCCCATCCATTCCCTCCCCTGGAATATCTCTTCCTAATACAGATAAAAGGATGCATGAAATGGGGTTTTGCATGTACTTTTAGGCACACAACCACATAAATAATTTCCAAAGGACCACTTATGTGCATAAAACAGAGTTCTATGTAAGCAAGTCGTTTGGAAAATCAAGCCCTTTAAGTGCATGTTAGTGTGTCTCCTCTATCACCTTCTCTCTCTCTGTCATTACCTCCCTGTCCTCCTGGTGCCCTGGTGCCTTCACTTATATGTGGGAGAGGACTGGGGAGCTGACTGGCCAGTCACTTAATCCCTGCACGGAAGGCCCCTTGCTTTTGTGACTAGCCAGGGGGTAGGGGCTAGGACCCCTCATCAAAAAAAGCTGTCAAGGGCAGACATTCAAATGCCTGCAGAAGAGGAGGAGAAGGCAGGCTGCCAGAAAGGCCCAGATGCTAAATTCTCATTTTTTTTCACAGCTGCTTTTCCTAAATTTTGAAGATGGCATGGGACAAGAACAGAAAATCCTTAGTTGCAAAAAGCTGATGAGATAGCAGCACTTTCCACCTCCTTTCTGCATGTGTTATTGGTCTTTTTATTTCCTCTTCAAGAATGCTCTGCTCTCCACCTCCTTCTCCTGCAGTGTGGTAGGCCTAACAAGCAACCCCTAAGTGCCAAGCATCCTTCTATACCCCCTAGAAAGCCAGCAGGAGTAAAGTTAAACAGAGAACTGGGCATGCTCAGTTTAGCATGATCACATTACTTAGTTTCACCTCAGTAAATAACAGGTTCATATTAATACCAGCAGTTCAGGGCAGGTAGTAAAGTGTGGCCATTTTTCACTAAAAGTGTGAAGGATAAGTGTACCACACTATTTAGCATGAGCTTGCTAACGCCTTATTTACAAATGATGTTCCTTCATTTGCGTGCGTGGGCTTGCAAACGTTTGGATGCTCACAGTGTCTTCTTGAACCCCTTTAACATGCAGGGTAAGGCATTTCTGCAAAGCTCTCCATTTATTTTTTTAGTTCTGAAATCTTTAATGAATTATAACAATCTAACAAAAACCAATAATAGAAAAAGGGTCAATAAAACACTTTCAAAACCATGAACAGTAAGACTATGTCATTTTGCAAGACAGTAGGATTGCACAAGTCAGGTAGAAAAAAATCTTAGTGGACTTCACATCTTCTGAGCATGAAATAGGGAACCATTACACTCTGCAAAACTAGCTCATATTTAGACAACAACAGTTTTCCATCATAAATTCCACCATAAATTCATATCTAATACTTTTTTTTCCAGTTACTTAAAATTACCTTTGCAGCAATGGACAAAAGAAAATCCAGTAACTTCTTTTCATAAAAGAATAAGGGAATGTTTAGGGCTAGAGATTTTAGGATAATGATCCTACACGATAGTCTCTTGAAAATGGAGATCACCCCAAATTCTTTGCCAAACCGGAGACCAGAAGGTGCATATATTAGGGCAGGTCAAAGAAGGTTGCCAAAGCTTTACAACATGACCAACAGTTCCCATTCGACAAGCTCTTGATTTTCCCTACTTTAACAGGTGTCCATATCATTCGATGGGCCAAAAACACCGAGAGACTGAATAACAGAAGCAGAGGAATAAATTCTACTCAACATACCTCAGAGCTTAGAAAAGCTCGCTCTTTTTAAAGTGCACAAGAGGGTATTAAAATGTACTCTAGAGTTTATTGCATAGGCCCTTAAACTATTGGGGCTGGGTCAACTGGAAAGCAATGGAACTGGGACAGCCAAAAGATAAAAAGACAAACTAAATCACAACTAGTATATTTTCAGTAGTAAATGTATTGCGAAAATTAAGAATTGTTTCATTTTTTTACAGTGATATACCTCATTGAATTGCTTCCAGTTTATTATATTTACGTATTTATTTATTTATTTGCAGTCATTTCTAATCCGCCCAATTACCAGCCATCTCTTTTGGGCGGTTTACAGCATAACCTACACAACATAAAAAAAAACATCTAACATAAAACAGTAAAAAATGAAAAGAAACCCACATTGTGCTAACCCAAAAGCCTAGCAAAACAAATGATTAAAGATCATAAAATGTACTTTCAACTTAGGGCCACATAAAGCAAGCATTTACCTGACAGACACAAAATGGGCCAAAACTCTTGGTATATCTGGCCCTTAGTGTAGAAAAATCAGCTCCGTGACAATAATCTCTTTGACAGTATTTGCATTTGTTTCTACTACTGTGCAACAACCAGTCAGAAAAACAGAAAACAAAAGTCAGCAAGCTCTGCTGTGACAACTATATTGTAATATAAGGACTATATTATAATAAAAATAAGGAAAAAGGTCAAGGAAGACTCTGTGCACTACACCTTCTCACTGAAATGTTATCAATGTTCCAAAAGTGATATGTTTGGAAAATGCTCATATACTACAATAGTAGAATTATTTTGCCCTATTTTGGAAAATAGGGGCTGTTTTTCTGTGCATCATTGTGTATGTTGATTTATTATGATATACTGGAAAATGCAAGCATGTATCTGTGTAAATAACAGCTGGTCTAGCACATTTCTATACTGGATTTAATTACAATGAAAAAAGTAACAGATGTAAATGACTTTTTATTTTTATTTTTTTATGGGAAGCCTCCTTATTTTAGAGGGAGTTTAGTGGATATTCTCCTTTGACAACTCCCTCTCCTGTTTCTTTCCAAGTTTGCCCCATCTCACTTTTAATTGCCCATCACTTCCCTTCTAATATTCTTTTGTTTTTCAACCCCGACTCTGCTTTCACCTATTCCTCTCCTTTTTCTACGTCCTTCAACTTGTTCTTCTCTTCCCCACTCACTCCTAACTTTCATTTCTCCATCTCCCCTCTCTCCTTCCCCATTCTTCTACTCCACGTTTACTCAGTTCCTCATTTATCTCCTTCGCCCCTCTCAGTTTCCAGTTATCCGATTCCCTTCCCCCCTTCATCGCACTCTCCTTTACCTCTTTCATTCTCTCATGTTATCTCATTCTCCTATCCTGGGTTAATTCTGTGTGTGTTGCAGCAGAGGCAGAGAGGAAGCTCCTGATTTCCTCTCTTTGACCTGCCTGCAGGCAACTGGAAGCCAGGAAGAGTGGGAAGTAATTTCACAGGACACAGATACAACAGCTAAGTTTTGGGCATATACTCTGAAAAGAACGTGGAGTAGTTCTACTATGATTGTTGGAGGGGGGAGGTCCTAGGAATGAGAAAACAGCCCATCCTCCCTTCAGAAAAGGGCCTAGCCCTGTTCCTGGAGGAGTCAAAAATGTTCACTAATCACAGAATTTGTAAAGCTTTCTCTACTCAAACCTCAAAAGAAACAAAAAACATATGCTACTAATTCTTCTAAAATGCCATTTTATTCTCCTATTCCACATTTACCCTGGGGGTCAAGGGAAGCATGCAAACATGAACTTCACCTATTACTGGGCTCAAGAACCTCACTGCATGGATGCAATGACAGTATGAGAGTTTATCATCCGCTTCAATGGACGCTTTATTCAAGTATTATTGCTTCCACATGGTAAGAAAAAAGTCAACCGTAATCTCTAAAATATTTGGCACTATCAATTACATTGTTCAGTAAAAGAAAAATCTATGAATTTTATTTTTCATATTAATATCATTATGGCACAATTGTATTAGAAATCTAACCCTTGGTGAAGAGAACATAACAAAAGCCTGAAGCCATACACTCTTTAAAAAGTTATGTTTTAAAAGAAAATATACCCCACAGACTGCAGTTTAAATATTTAAATTGCCGTGCTTCAAACCACAAATATTCAAGCTATCGTATCAATTTTTAAAAAGTGACAAACCTATTTAAGCATTTCTCATTTCTAAGCTGTGCCCTCCGTTGTGCCCTTTTGCCTTCAATATAACGGGCAAAAGGAAGCCTCCCACCCCCTTTCAAAGTGCAAACCAGAGGCTGTAACTTTTCCTATTTTTGGTTTTTCTTTATTTTTCCATACCATCTGCGACTCCACCCTTTGCTGGCAGTCTATTTACAAAGTACAAAAAGGACAGAGCAGTTAGATTTACGGTAGTGTTGGGTGATTTTCTCATTAGAACCTGGAAATGTGACATGGGGCTGACTGTGCCATGTGATTGCTTTTCAGATGGTTTATAATCAAGTTAGCAGCATGATTGGGAAGCTATTAGGACATTTTAATAAAATAATTTTAAAAACCTGCAATGCCTGCCAGGGCTCTTCCTTTGAATGAGAGTCCCACACTCAGTACCAGGGCTGAATTATTGACTCAGTCTTCCAACTCCCCAGTGTGAATCCTCCATTGGAGGAAAGGATTAACTGAGAGAGCCAAAAGCGTTGACTGATTTCTTAACTGCTTTCTGCCAATAAATAGAAGAGATTCTGTGAGGGTGTTCCAACAAAAAAAATTTATTGTGGTATTTCTTCAACAGAAATAATCAGGCCCATAGTACATTTCTTTCTTTTGGCAACTTAATGTAAAACTAACGCATTCAATAGGTACATCTGTTCTCCCTTGATCTCTCTCCCTGTGTGTCCTCCTGGATCTTTTGGCATTTTCCAGTCTACAGTGCTTGTCTGGACAGTAAAGCTCCTCCTATCTGATAAGGATTTTTCTTAGCAACTAGGATCCACTGTTTGATCTAAATTGGTCTTCTTCCCTCCTTTCTTTCTCAATGGACTATGTGGGTACCTGATCTATCTCCGCTTGGTGAGCTCTAAATTGGCAGCTCGGTCTTTCTCTCTTTCCAAGTGACAATGAATGAGCACATTCTCCTTCAAAAGGTTTCTGCCATGTTGGCATTGAGTCCCTCAGGCTGAGTGACAGAGGTGAACAGCAAGGCTCCCAATAAAAAAAACACAGGACAATCTCCAACCACGTAAAACAAAACTCTTTATTTCTGAAATACTACCGAGCTCTTTCAGGAAAGGGACCAGATTCTAGAGGAACAAAGGCTTTCATCCAGATCTTGGGCATCATCTTTTCTCTTTCTCTGGGAAGGAATGGGCAGAACAATTCCTTCCAAAAAATACCTAGCTCACCAATCCTTTGTCATTGGCTAGCAGCTATTCTCTGGAAGAACACCAAGGATCAACATCAAGGTATTTGGCCTGCAGATTTCATGCAGAGGAGGCAGAACTAAAAAGCTCCTTCTCATTCAAAGTCTAACTGAAAACTCTATATAACTACTAATAGGAAAATGGGATGGCGACATTTCGACAGCCTCCAGTGAGGAGTGCTATGGACAGATGGTACATTCTTCTGGCTTATACTGCATAATATAACCCCCTTGAAAGGCACAATTCTTAGTATGGTTCCTAGTGGAGCCTTACAAACTCACAAAATAAATCCTTATTTTATGCTCTGTGGTCCCCCTGCCTTTTCTTTCAGAGACAAAGTGCATTAAGCGCCCAGACATTCTTTAAAAAGGTTTTAAGATAAAAGAATATTTGTGGTCATTCCTTCCACAAATAAACCCTATTTCTGAATGAGTTTTTAGTCAGGTTTCAACAAAATATGAATTCTGTCTAAATCTTCAACAGAATGAGAACCAATATTTGAAGACTATTCTTCACAGTCTACAGTGCTTTCTCAATTTTCTTAGTAGAAGAGAAATAATTTCAGGTCTTGATGCAACCATTTGTTACTTGCAGAATACCAACAGGTATGGAGGGTGAAACTGACCACAGAGCAACTGCTTCAGGCAGCTTGATAGAATTACCTGTTGCTGTTATCATCTTTTCTGCATTGAATATAGATCACCTGATTCCATTTAGAAGCCATGATGCCTCGAGAGGGCTGTAGTCTGTAAAGTTGTAACAACCAGCAGGTAAAAGAGGAGTCAACAAGACAGACATGAGGAGAGAAGCACCCTTTGAATATGCAGGTTTCATTGCTAAGTTCTCCAAATGAAACAGTCTCAAGAAGAAAGGCCAACACTAACTGTACGTAAGCCGAGGGCGGTAAATCATTCAACTTGACTGCCAACTATAAAGACTTTAGACCATAGAATAAATAATCATTTGGACTTGGTTAATAGTAAATTTTAATGCTACTCAACTTTGGCAGGAATAAAGGAAAAGGGTATTAAGATTTTGCAACAAGATTTAATGGTTTAAGCAAACAGTCATGTAAAACATTTAACAGATTTTCGATAAATGAAAATGTAATGGTTGAGTGTTAGACTGAAGCCTTGATAAATACAATTCAGTCAAAAAATGGTGAAATTAGTCCTTACCTGAAAATTTTCTTTCCTTGAGTCCAGTCAGACCATTCCAGATGCATGGGTTTTATCTCCCAACTAGCAGATGAAGACAGAGACTAACAGGTTCACTGCTGACTTCAGCTAAGATAACAAGATACGATAAACATTTTTAATACTCTAAACTGTTCCTTCTCCCCTCCCCAAAGCAAAAACCAGAGGGATTCCGATTCTAAGGGAGAAACAAATGACAGAAACAAAAAAATGGACACACATAACCTACATGCCTTGAAAAGTTTTATTACCTTAATATCTAGCATGCCAGCTGGCGCACACAAGCAGTTACTCTGAAAATGAATCACGAGAATAAAACACTTGGCAGAACAGCACGGGTCCTAGACTAGTCTGGGTGAACTTGAGGAAAGGAAATTATCAGGTAAGAACTAATTTCTTCTTCCTCTTCTTCCAGCTATACCAATACAGATGCATGGGATGTACCCAAGCTATCCCTCTACTGAGTGGGACACTACCAAGCCCATTCTCCAAACTTACGAACCAAAGGAAGCATCTTCCCTAGCTCGAAGGTCAAGAAGATAGTGCTTTGAATAAGAATGCAAAGAAGACCAAGTGTCAACTCTACAAATCTCCAATGATGACACCAGGCAAAGTTCTGCCCACAAAGCTGCTTGTGCCCTGGTAGAGGACATCCTCAATTTCTTGGGAAGTGGCAATCCCTTTATATGTAAGCCTCCCCTTTCAATTCTTTACTCCAATGAGCTATCAACACCTTTGAAAGTGTTCTAACCCTTCAACAACCACTATACCAAACAAATGATACCCAGAGGTTATGAATCTAATAGTAACCTTTATTTACAGCATAAGAACTTTCATAACATCTAAATGAAAAAATTGAGCAAGTCCCTTTGAAAGGAGGGGAAACATACCATCTTATTAAGATGAAAACATGCAAAACCTTCTTAGAAAGGAACAAAGGAATCATGGGAATCTACACTGCTTCATCCGAAGAACCTCAAAATAGATTACTATTCAATAGAGCCTGCAGCTCCAAAATTCATCTGGCAGAACAGATTGTTACCAGAAAACACCGCTTTAAGAGTAAGCAATTAAAGAGATGCCTCTCTTAGAGGCTGAAAAGGATGACCAAACAGATATGACAACACCAAATTCTGATTACAGGGAGGTACTGATTCTCTTACCAAAGGCCAAATATGCTTTACTTACTGAAGGAAACAAGACACAGTTGGACGAGACAATAAAGGTCTGCCCATCAATTGGCCTCTATAACAGGCAATAGCTGCTTACCTGCATTTTTAGGGAGCAAAGGACCATACCTTATTCAATCCCCTTGAGGGAATTCTAAGAAAACCAGCACTGAAGCTCCTCTAGCCGAGATCTTCCTAACTGAGCACCAATCCTCAAACAACTTCCAGATTCTCAAATATGCCAAGGATGTGAAAACATTCTTGAACCACAAAAGGGTATTTACAACCTTCTGAGAATATTTTAGTTTAGTTTATTTGCTTGCTGGAACCAAAATGGCTGAACCTTTTGCCTGTTTGTGCTTGCATATAGTGCTGTCACTGGTCTTACTGGATCTATGGACTCTTACCTCCATCTGCCACTAGCATTCCTCTGTCTATTCCATGATGTTTATGTACACTTCTTTTCTTTTCCTAATGGAGAGATTAATATTCAAAGCTATTTCTGCAGGTAAAAACATTTTACCCACAGAAGTGGGGTGCTCTGAATATTGTCCAATCTATCTACAGATAAAAGTATACACATTATTGGACAACATGTATACTTTTTATCTGTAGTTTCAGGAGGCATTCCCAGGGGTAGAGAGAGGAACTGTGCACACAGAGGATAATTTTCAAACATCTCCGCATGACGCCATATATGTGCACACCCCCCCCCCCCCCCACTCCGTGGCCCTGGACTGAAGCCTGCTTGGGTATCATTTCCTTTCCCCTCCTTGATAGGGCTCCTCCCCATTCTGCCCTGGGACTTCTAAATGCAGGTCCCGAGGCTGCCCAGCTATTGCTGGGTGAGGTAGGTGAACAGCTCACCAGAGACATTCCCTCTGATTCTGGATTGCACTCTTGGCTGCAGAGGCGGCTTCAGTGGCTAGAGAACCTCCTTCTAGACCAGAGGCCTGGTCTCTAGCAGCTATTAGCCAGGCAGTTCAGAGAATGGGGAAGGTTTTTTGTGGGGTGCGAGCTGACCTTGGAAGGCTGGCTGAGTGCCTGCCCATGTTCAAAAGGACTTCAGAGCTGCTCTTGAGCCCAATCAGGATCTTTCCCTCGGCTCTATTATTTAATGTAAACAGTTTACTCCTTGGTTATTCCCAAAGCTCCATGCATCCAGCTACAAATCCCTTCATCGCCATGCCCACATTTATATCACTGAAAGTCTCTCCTTTCAATGAAGATCTTCCTGCCAGAACACTGGTTTTGCTTCAGCCCATCCAGGTGTTACCCCCATTGAAAGCAGAAGAGATAAGCCCTGAACCAGCTTGGCTTGTCCCTGATTACATGGAGTCTGCAGGAAAACCTATTATGGACCAACTTTACACAAATTTATGAGAAAATTATACACAATATACCACAATTTTACAAACAATGAAAGTCCATATATGCAGTAAATATATGTGTATACAACTTATATGTGAAATGTTTCTATTTTATAAAAGTTTAAGCGTAAATTGTATGCATGTAAACCCTTCCCCTTTATATGAATATTTACATGGCTTTTACATGCAAATGTGTATACATAAGGGCAAGTTTCATAGCCTGTCTTCCTAACTACACCAATTCTGGAAGAAGTGATGCCCTGCGTAGGAAATCAAACTTCCAGCCATGGGAGGTGGACCTTCTGGTGAAGGAGGTTATGAAGGTCCAGCACATCTCATATGGAAAGGAGTAACAGAGAGTGGAATCCTACCAGAAAGAGTGGGCTTGGGAGAAAATCCACCACAGTCTCAATGTGGTTTTCCACAAGAACAGCAGTGTATAAAACTTGTCAAGACCTTTGATGCCAGGTCAAGAAGAAATAGGTTAGGATGAGGGCTGAGGGGCCCACAAACCAAATTTCTTTTGCCAAAACTGAACAGGTGGTTCTCAGCACCATTCCAGAGACTGCAGTGAGAGGTGTGTGAGAGTTGGATACTTCACGTCCTCAAGGACGCCAAGGCAAGCTGTGTTTGCAAGAAAGGAATATATGGAGCTTGCATTCATTATTATTATATTATGTGATATCATACATATAAATACATATGGTACCTTTTTAGAGATATTTAGTGGTGTTAAAGGGAGATAGGGTCAGCAGTCAAGAGCCACACCAAGCTCTCTCTCCTCTTTCTGTACATGCATGTAGGTGAGAAAATAGTGCATCTTGTTAGTGTTGATACCCACGGTAATGCTATATTAGAATTTGATTGAGTAGCAGGAGGCTATAGACTTTAGACCATTGAGATGTTTGCCATGCCTATAAAGAAGCCACTTTGATAGAAAACAGAAAAGTCCAGATAGAGTGTGTTGTGACAGTTTGTACACTTTTATCTTTGTGCAGGGGAAGAGATTGGCCATGATTCAGATGGTCCCTGATCCAGTGGCCTTGGAAGGGTTAGACAGCATGCAAGAGTGCTGCCAGAAAGTCCGAAGGAAGACAGCAAGTATGAAAAGGAGAGATCAGCAGAGATCAGGGCTGACACAGTGAAGCATGGTGGGGGGGGGGGGGGGGGGAAGAGCCGAGGGCCACCTACACTCAGCCACATGCTCCAGAAGTATTGCGGCATGCTGTAAATGACAGGGAGGTCAAGAACTTGGAAAAGGGCAGCTTCTCTGGTAAAGAAGATGAGTTGTTTTGCACTTCAGCACACAGGGCCAGGTTTTGTGCAACTGGTGCCCTGGATGAAAAGCGCCATTCCCCCGCCTCTCTTTGGCCATGGCAGGACAGGATTCATCGTGTCCACCGGGGCTTTCTTTAGCTGTGCGGTGCAGGATCCACCATTGTTACCAGGCTGCTCTTTGGTCACAATCTGCCACAGTAACTATGCTGTGGGATGGGCGATAGTGGAGGTACCCATGGCGCGCCCCCCCCCCCCTCCCCCCCAGCTCATGGCGCCCCGGGCGACTTCCCAGCTCGCCCATCCCAAAATCCAGCCATAACAGCACACAGCTGTATGCTGCAATCAAATGAGAGAGTGGCGGACTGGATCACAGGCCATGGCAGCACATTCAGATCCTGAAGGAAGTGCTACAGGAAGAAATGCAAGGTGTCTGTCAGGAGGTGCAGGGCCTTGGCAGAATGCTGCAGAAGGAATAGCATGCCATGACCAGAATCGAAAGGGAGATGCTGCAGTGGATGCCACCCTGCCAACCATAGCCTGAATGGAATGCTTCATGATAGCCACTGGGTCCCTTGATGCTACCTCCCCCAGCATTTGCTATAGTACCACTCTGGATTGTTCCACCGCCTGCTGTAGTTATGCAATCCCAGTGGGAGACTCCCCAATGGATCCGCCACCAACCTTGGCAGGCCTCATCCTTCACTGGGGCACTAATACCTCCTCCAGCAACACCTCCACCACTGCAGAGGAAGGCTCCCCTCTATACGTGCATAGGTGGAAAGTACCCCCTTTGCTACTACAGGGATGGACTCTTCTTATGCTGCTACTGAAGAGGAGAGGCACACCACTGCTAACAGGCCTTCATCCTCAAGCCCCTCTCATATAAACTCTCAGGAATCACTCTGCACTCCCCTTCCCCACATCCTCAGTATCCGTGCCCTCTAAAGGCATTGTGAGTAATGACTGGACATTGTTATGGAGCAGCACCAGACTGGGCCAGTCCAAGGCACCAGAGCCTCCTCTTAAAAAGAAAAAAGGGCCTAGGAAGCATTAATTTGTTTTCTGTACACTAATATCACTTAGTATTGTAAATAAATGCACCTTCACCATAGAAAGTTTCTTTGGATCAGAGGTTTTTTTTTTCTCAATAGTCTGCTAATAAGTCTGGAAATGTATCTCCTGCAATTCTTCTGTGCTCAGATTGTATGCCTCCTTCTCCTCCTTAAGATGATCATCCAGTCTTGTTTGAGGATGCAGGCTTCTGGTTTTGGGGAGTTTATGAAGCATGCAGTAGGCTAGAAATATTTCACAGACCTTGGTGGGATTGTAGAGAAGACATCCCCTAGATCTGTCCTGGCAACAGAAACATGTTTTGAGTAAGCCAAAAGTTCCCTTGATGACGGCCCTATTCTGTCAGTGGTCCTGTTGTAGCACACATCTGCTGCAGTCTGTGGGTGTGCTAGCAAGAGATCATTACTCAGGTTCTGAGGGTACCTTCTCCTCCTCGACTGTCTTCTCTCCCTCTTCAACCATTATGCCATGCGGATCCATAAATTTTTTAATACTAATTTTGGACTATTTTTCTCTAGTCACTCATCCCCCAGTGACACTAACCCCCAGTATACCCCAGTGATAGTCATTCATCCCCTCAGTATACCCTGCTCTGCCCAGTCACCATACATACATACACTTATCCTCTCTGGAATGCAGTGTCATTCACTGACAGATTCTGCCAAAGAAAACCTGCAAACCTTGCAACCAGCTGAAGAGCAAACCAGAGATAAAGGTTACAGGCAAACATTTCTGGGCAAGGACCATGAGTTACCAGGTTGCCCCCAACCCATCTGACTCTCCTTCCTAGCGTATTACAGTGTCCACGCACTGGGAGAAGCCAACCATCAAACACCAAGTAGAAAAAACAAATTCAAGTTTGAAACTGGCGCATAAAATAGTTATAAGTAAATGTATTTATATATTTTTAGTGACATTTGTGTGTATATTATTTATAATATAGCAAAGTATTTGCGAAGTTGCAAACCATACTGACATATCCCAAACACGCCAACATTTTATGCATATTTTTGCTTGTGAACCCGAGTATACATGCACGTCACCCTTTGTAAAACCGGGTATACACGTGTATGTCATTTTTACACGCTTAACCCCTTTGAAAATTTAGGATATAAGTTTGATTATTTAAACCTATTCATGTAGTTTCCAATAAAACATTTATGCACAGAAAAACAGGCACAATTTCTGCAGTTAATTTTTTCGGGGGCAATAATCAAAGCAAAAGCCTATGCAGTCTTTTGGTCTGATTATTGTTGCAAACCCATCTGTAAACATACTGGTGGAGTTTGCAACCATGTGGGCAATTTTGATTATTACATTAATTAAAAGAAATTCAATCAGAACAGGGACATAGTCACATATGACCAATAGGTATCTACTTTATATATTTTCCTTACTTCCAGTTATACTGAGACAACTGGTACAATCAACATATCACTACAAGAGTTGGCTTGCCCATCAGATTTAGAGAAATGAAAAACTGATTTAAGTGGCCAGTGCTATAAGAGGTCAACTTCAAGTTGTGAAGATTAAAACTTGGAGTCCCTTTTAATCCTACCAATGTCAAATTACATCTGAGCAACTAACGCATAAAATTTGAGTACAGAACCAATGAGAAAGACTAAAAAAACTGACATGAAAAAAGAGCGATATCCTGCAATAAATCAAGTCTCTATAGCTGGTAGTTAATACATATCTTTAGCACTTTAAGCTGGAAAAATTGGGCAGAATGGATAGGCCTATCGTTTTTTATCTGCTGTCGCTTGCTATGTCAATATGTTACTGTTTGTTTTAAGCACTGTTAGCGTGGCGCTGGCCCGGGGGCGTGGTCGAGGCCTCCGGACCAGCCCCCCGGGTCTGGTGATGGCACGCCAGCAGCCCGCTGGCGCGCGCAGATTTACGCCTGCTTTCAGCAGGCGTAAATCTGCCAACAAAGGTAAGGGGGGGGTTTAGATAGGGCCGGGGGGGGGTGGGTTAGGTAGGGGAAGGGAGGGGAAGGTGGGGGGAGGGCGAAGGAAAGTTCCCTCCGAGGCCGCTCCGAAATCGGAGCGGCCTCGGAGGGAACAGGCAGCGCTCGCTGGGCTCGGCGTGCGCAGGTTGCACAAATGTGCACCCCCTTGCGCACGCCAACCCCGGATTTTATAAGATATGTGCGGCTATGCGCGTATCTTATAAAATCCAGCGTACCTTTGTTCGCGCCTGGTGCGCGAACATAAGTACGCGCTCGCCTAAAATTATAAAATCTACCCCAAAATATACAGAATAAAATCCTTAGTAAAAACAAAACTCACAATGAGCTAACTTTCAAAACTATTTGTGGTAAGGCGTTTGTGTGCATACGTTGAAGTATGGAGATTTATCCTAGTATTTCAAAAACTGTGCAGCAGGACTTTACAGTTTACAAAATACCATGTAGTTTTGCTCCGAAAGTATGCATGATTGATTCAGAAGGCAGGAATATTTCCAAAGCAAAGAAAGCACTTGCTTTCTCCACCTATTTTGTAAAAATATGCATTTATATTTTAGGTGTTAAAATAAAATATGTATGCATAATAACCCCAATTTATACATGTGGCAGGTATTTTATAAAGTTTGCGTGTATGCTGTTTTGAAAATGCTTACTTGCATGAGTACTTGAAATCACCAGCTCACAGATAGCTTCACCAGTTCATCCAGTCTGTCTCCAGTTCATCTATAACTTCTAGCACTTCATCCTGAACCCCCACCAGTTCACCCAGGCCTCCCACCCAAAAATTTCAAAAGACAAGTCTGATTTCACTTGCACTAATCAATTACCAGATGCAAAATTGCATGAATAAATTTGATAATTTATACGCATATATCTCTTATTAAATAGCAACTACCACGGGTACTTCTTCACCCTGCCCCAGGAACGCCCACAGACTGCCTGTCTCATTTAGCCTTGCCTTGCCCAGCATGTCTCATCCAGTGTCTTGTGTGTCTTTGTCCATCCTTGTCCTGATTTCCTGATACTGACCTCTTGCTTTCGATGTGACCACAATTGCCTGTTGCCTGGACCTGACTATGGTTGCTTGCTGCCTGCCCCAACCATTGGCCTGTCCGAGTACTTTCAGCTTGCTGCCTGTCCTGACCCCAGTGTGCTCTTGGACATTTGCTCTCTCTACTATCCTAGGGACCCACCTAAGTCCTGCCGGCCACCAGAACCCAAGGGCTCAACCTGTCGGAGAGGCAGCTGGTATAAGTGAAGTTCTAGTCTATTCCACTTCAGGGCAATTTGCCAGCTGTCGGAGTAGGCCTCGTGGGTCGCATATCAGGGTGCATCAACTACCCCACTGCATAAAAGCTCAGTCCCATGCCACTCATCACACTATCTTTATCTACAGTAATCTCTTGTGTGGTACTCTGTTAAATACTTTAAGTTCAAATACACAATGTTGACAAGTTCACCAGTATCCATGTGCTTAGTTTCAATTTCAAAGAATTTTAACAGATCTGTGACATATAACTTGCCTTCCCAAAATCCATACTGGTGATTCCTAATTATGCCATTTCCTTCTGTGTCTAATGATTCTCTTCTTGATAATAGTTTCCACCATCTTATCCAGTATTGATATCAGGCTTACAGGTCTATAATTTCCTGGTTCCCTCTGCAGCCCTTCTTAAAACTGCCCACCTTGAAGTCCTCTGGTACAGTAGCATAAGTGTGTCTGTAATTTCAAGTTTGAGTTCTTTTAGAAATCTGGGCTGGATTCCATCTGGCCCCGAGGACTTGTTACTGTTTAACATATCTATAATTCTTAACACTTCTTCCTATTCTACAGTGATGTTTTAACATTTCAGATGCATCACCTCTTAGGAAGGCCTCAGGTTTGGGAATCACCCCAATATCCTCTCTAGAGAAGATGGGTGCAGAAAAATAATTCAGTTTATCTGCTATGATTTTATTTTTTATAAACTCCTTAATACCCTGGTCACCCAGATAGTTGATTGCCTTCCTCTCTGGTCTTTTTCTTTTGATATATTGTAAAAAAACAAAAAACAAAAATAACAAAAAACCCCTTTTATTACTTCTTGCCTCCCTGGCAAGCTTCTTCTCAAAATCCATTTTGACTTACCTTATCAATGTTTTACATTTACTCTGGCATTGTTTGTGATCCTTTCTATTTTCATCACTTGGGTCCGTTTTCCATTTTTTAAAGGAATCTTTCTTGGCTCTAATAACCTTTTTCAACTCATTATTTAGCCATGCTGGTAAACGCTTTGTCCTTTTCCTCCCTTTTTTGATGAGTGGGCTGCACTTCATCTGGGTTTCCAATATGGTAACTTTGTTATATGTAGGAAAGACCAAATGAAAGGTTAAAGGCATGTTTAATTAAGCACCAAAGATGCATATCCTTAATAAAATTAACACCTCCTTTAGTGGTACATTGTGTAGACAAAGGTCATCAGTTGAAGATTTTACTTGGTGTGCCATTTATGAAGTGCAACCCATGTTGAGATCTGATGATGCTGTGAAGCAAGCAGATCAAATTGCCCTGCATTTATAAGTTAGGTATAGTTTACTCTTTTGGGTTACATTTGGACTTGCAATGGGAAATGTTACTTTAAATGTTGTGTCATCTATATTGTTATAGATGTTATGTCTTATTTCGTCTTTAAAGGAAGGGATTTCCCCATCCACTGAGATATGCGCATAATTATATTTCTTTCTATATTAGATTTGTGAAAGGAAAAGGTATCCCCCTTTTAACTGAATGTGAGTAAAATCATTTAAGGTGATTGGTCTTCCCATATTATGTGATCTGATAAATTTCCCTAATACAAACTGATGTTTTACTTTAAAGCTATTGGTCAAAGTTGGTCATATGTTTCAAAATGGACACTATTTAAGTATGTATATTTCCACAGTGAATGGGATATGCAGTCAATGAATAGCACAAAATTTCAAGCCCCCAAAGCAGGTATGATTTGATACCAAAATGCAGCTGTGTTGGGCTACATTTTGGCATTAAATGGAAGAGATGTGATTTTTTTTTTTCAGTTGCAATTGTATGTATATCACCATTTTAACTGCAACAGAAAAAGATTGAAAAATAATTTGTTGTTATCAGCAAAATAACAACAGTTCGGACAATGATTATTTAATAGTAAATATGTCATAGATAGGCCAATTTATGTCCTGAATGTATCTTAACTGCAACATAAAGGCCCACCTTTTAATGTTAAGGAAAATAATCATTCTGTTGATAAACTTTGTATCTTGCTGATTCACAGAAAAGTATACATAATTTTTAAAATTATCCTATACCTTATGAACACCGTGAACCCTTCTGTAGATCCCTCTAGTTTTTTAACCAGCTTCCTCATTCTTGGAGAAGAGATGACAGAGAGGATATGATAGAGGCTTATAGAATCATGAGTGGGGAGGAACAGGTTAATAGGGAATGGTTTTTTACTCTTCCAAATAGCAACAGGACTAGAGGGCACTCCATAAAACAAACAGAGCAGATTTAAAACAAATTTAAGGATTATTTTTTTTCTATAAACACTTAATTAAGTTGTGGAATTTTCTGCTGGAGAATGTTATCCAGGCCAATAGTAAACATGGGTTTAAAATAGTTTTGGACAAGTTTCTGGAGAACAGGTCCATTAACAATTGATTTGTTTATATACTGTAGGTATTTTAATTGTAAATCACTTTGATGCTTATGTTGAAACTGTGGTTAATCAAAAGAAATTAACTAAATTATTAGCCAATCTAGATGTAAGAATACCCACCTTTTTGCTTCAGGGAGTGAGCAACAAGAAATAGATCTTCCCATGAGGATTTGATTGGATAAATTCTTGGAGGAGAAGTTTATTAACTGCTATTTATCAAGTTGACTTAGGGAATGGCCTCTGCTACTACTGGCATCAGTAGCATGGGATCTTCTTAGTGTTTGAGTACTTGCCAGGTTCTTGTAGCCTGGTTTGGCCACTGTTGGAATAGGAAGCTGGGCTTGATGGACCCTTGATCTGACCCAGTATGGCAACTTCTTAAGTTCTAATTTACCAAGTACTTCTCAGTGATTCAGACTGGACAGAGACAAGATGCTGGGCTCGATGACATGATATCACCTCATTTAATCCCCTGGGGGATTGCGTACCCAGAGTGAAAATCCAATAGGCTTCCCTCAAATCCAACAAATGTTGCGATCACCACCCCGTGAGGAGATTGTTACTTGATCTATGATGGTCCATTTTATTTGTGCAAATGAATGCTCATTTTGGACACAATGTGAAACTATAGGGGCAGTTAAAGTCCGTGTTTGTAATCGAGATTTATGCTCATTTAATCTGATCTTCATATTTCGAGTTGTTCTTCCAATATATACTTTAGGACAACTGCACCATAAAGCATATATCACATAACTGGAATTGCAAGTAGTGTATGTTTTCCTCCTGATCTTATAACCGGATAACCATCATAGATCAAGTAACAATCTCCTCACGGGGTGGTGATCGCAAACATTTGTTGGATTTGAGGGAAGCCTATTGGATTTTCACTCTGGGTACGCAATCCCTCAGGGGATTAAATGAGGATTTGGAATGGAATACCTTGATTTAAGATTATGGCAAAAATTGAGGCTTTCCTATACATTTTTTCATTACATTTTGTCAATTTGGTGGTGTTGGAGAAAGTAAAAATGTTTTAGAGTCAATTTGCACAACCTACGTGATGACGCTGCAAAGCGCCTTCAGTGATTGGTCTAATTTGAAGTGGCTTTGCGTGAATAAAAGATCGATGCCGGCCTGGGCTTTTAAATCAAAATGGAGACCATTAACTTGGCGGTTTAAAGTGGGTGAAGACGCCGAACATTTTCAAACTTTGGATTAGAACTACTGTTCCCTGATGAAGAATCTATGATTCGAAACGAGGCCTTGTCGGGATATGGACATGGACTTGAGATCTAGAGCGTGCACAGATAAGTGACAGGGAAGTTCCCTGCAGTAAGACTGGATGTGAGAGAATTGTGTGTCGGCGTTATTGAGAATTGTTTGGTGCTTCTTGAAGAAGTTTGAAGAAGTTCAAAAAAGCCCAATTCTGGGTGGAAATAATTTCAAGGAAAAGTTTTAAGTCACCATTCACAAAATTTAATCACGTTAAAAACAGAAAAAATATTCATGGGTTGGAAGAGGTCGGTTTATGATTAAAATTGCCATACATTGCTGGATGCGATGATATGAAATTGTATGAAACCTTCCTCTTCTTCCCCTAAAAATTTCTTTTGCCTTGTTAGTGGATCAACAATTGTACTTGAAAGATTGTTTTTCAATGTAGAGAGATTTTTCTCTTTTTGAAAAATGTTAGGAAAATCAATAGAGTATTGATCTGAGGTGATATCGTGTTTGTGTTCCTGTGATATTTATATTCCTTGCAAAAAATAGTTGTGCGCTGTTTTTGTGGGCTCGATGACATGACATTTTTTACATTATGTTAAGATACTGAGGTTTATATACTGAAGTGCTTGTTTTTACACACTATGTTTTTCAACACATGCAAATAAGCCCAATAGAAAAATATTATGCGTACTTTTCCTACAGGAAACTTCACAAAAGCTAACTACAACTTATTTGTGTAGTTAATTTGTTTGCAAAATCACCCTTGCAAAGTCAACTTTGTGCTTACTCTTAAATGAAAGGCATAGGAAGTAACTTTGGGGCAGATTTTCAAAGGGTTACGCACCCCGAAAAGCTGTCCTTGCCTGCCCCTGCGCGCGCTGAGCCTATCTTGCATAGGCTTGGCGGCGCACACAAGCCCCGGGACGCGCATATGTCCTGAGGCTTGCAAAACGGGCAGGGCGTGGCGGTCCGGGGTGGTCCAAGGGCGGGGCAGGGCCTGAGCCTCCAGGCACAGCGGCCATTTGCCGCTGTGCCCGGGATCGCGGGCCAGCTGTCAGCCAGCGTGCATAACTTCTTCAACAAAGGTAAGGGGGGGTTCTAGATAGGGCTGGGGGGCGGGTTAGGTAGGGGAAGAGAGAGTAAGGTGCGGGGGGGTGGAGGGAATGGAGGCAGGCTGCACGGCTCGGCGCACGCAAGTTGCACAATTGTGCACTCCCTTGCGCACGTCAACTCTGGATTTTATAACATGCGCGCGCCATTTATAACATGGCAGCCATTTCCATTCCCTGCAGAAAGCAGGAACAGTTTGCTGGGCAGATTAGATGGTTCATTTTGGTCTTTTTCTGCCATCATATACTATGTAACTATGTGCTAATAATTAATGAGCTGTTTTGCATGATTTGGCAATGCTGCAACAACTATAAATTTAAATACAATTTTGCAAGTGTACAACCACATGTGAAATTTTGCTATTTTCAAAGCTGAAAAACTTTGCAAAGTCTTCTTCATATGCTAAAAGGGAAAACAGTGTGCACAATTGCAAATAGCCTGCACCATCTGCCATATTTCTATGGGGAATTTTTCTCAGTTTAGTTCATCAGCCTCATCGTCTAAATTCTCTCATCATGACAAAAAAAAAGTGAAATGATTGTTTGAAATAATCCTAATATTTACTCAAAAATGTTTAACTAGATGCTTTGGGTCGGATTTTAAAAGGGTTATGCGCGTGAATACGAAGGATTTACGCGCATAACCAGTCCTGCGCGTGCCAGGCTATTTTCAAAAGGCCCGGCGATGCGTGTAAAGCCCCGGGATGCGTGTAAGTCCCAGGGCTTGCAAAAAGGGGGGGGCGGTCCTGCGTAGGGTGGGGGTAGGGCCAGAGGCCTCTGACACAGAGGCCATTTGCCATTGTGTCAAAAGATCGCGTGCCGGCAGGTTGCCGGCACGCGCAAAAGGTGAAATAAAGATTTTGGGGGGGGTTAGAGTAGGGCTAGGGGGGTGAAAGGTTAGGGGAAGGGATGGGAAGGTTAGGTTAGGGGGAAGGGAATGGAGGAAGGCAGCATGGCTTGGCATGCGCAAAGTGCACAATTGTGCACCCCCTTGCGTGCGCCGACCCTGGATTTTATAACATGTGTGCGCCTGCGCGCGCATGTTATAAAATCGGGCATATATGTGCACGCGCTGGGTAGTGTGCGCACATATAGGCCACACGCGCTTCTTTTAAAATCTACCCCTTTGTTTTTTTTTTAACATGTTCCTAATGTCAACCAACATCACACGTAAGTGGCTGATTCTAGTCTGATACAATGACTACCAATAACAGATTGTTTTCTGAGCCACTACAACTTCAGCTCTATCAGTTGTGTTGGGTTTGTGTCATGTGCCTGTCATAACTGTGCTTTAGACAGTTTTTTTTATGCAAGATAAGCAGTTTCACTGTAGAAATGATTTTGAGATATACGTCACGCACATTGACGTTCTTTGCCTTCAGAAACTGCTGACATAGTTTAGGTATTCAATGGAAATGGGAGCGAGAAAATAATAACTAAGAACAAACAAAAAAATGAACTGAGCAGCTGTATGTTTTATGTCTGTTTTCTTGTTGCCATAGGAATGCTTTTACAGAAGACTAAACAATTTCATCTGAATTTCTCAATAGTATTGCTTTTGTTTAAATTTAATTGTATTTTTAGGAATTATTTTTCAGCTAATCTATTCATCACCAACTTTATTAACAGCTGAAATAACAGCTTTATTAAAAGCTGAATGCTCTGGCTAGTAATTTACAGATCTCCATCTTCTTACCCTCCATCACTTCAGTTAGCATCCAAAAAGCCCTGCTACCTAGCAAGAGGAATTTTTAAACATGTGTACAACTATTGTAGTCACCAAAGTTTCACAATTTATGGAAAAGAGGTTTTCAACTGTTGCAAATAGGGACGATAGATTAGCTATACAATTTAGCAATGGCTAAAAGTATCATAAATGCAGCAGGAACTGTATCAGTCATCATTAAGCAAGCAGAAAAAGTGGATATGTAATGCAATAGCAGATCCCATGAACAAAGCCTCTACTAACAATCTTATTCCCTATAATGGTTGACATATTTTGGACAGAAAACATGAAATTCTAATCATAATAAAAACTAGTCATATACCTTATTATTATTTATTTGATAAGTAAATCAAAGAAAAGTAAACATTCAGACTTACTTAATTTGGAATTAAATATTTGGTAACACAATACCTACCTAGTAAGCAAACAGCTTCCTGATACACTGTCAAATTTTTCAGAACAATTTTTTTATTCTAAGTGAAAAGAAAAATCAGTTTGCTAGTACCTGTGGATTAACCAAATCTGATATTTTACAAATATCTATAACTGAAATTAAGAGAATATTAACAGTCCTCTCATATTTATTTAAGTATACATTTTTATATACAGACATTAGATCAATGATGTCACATCGGTTTACAGATAACGAAAAGGAAATAAGCGGGGGGGTACTTATTTCTTACAGTGAAACATATCTTTAACAATGCAACATAATGAAACTTGAAGTTCTTGCGTATATCTAACGAGGCAACAAGATAAAGAAAATATAGAAATATAAAAATAAATATTGATGATACGAAACTCTTCTAACGCATCTTAATGGGATTAGAAAGTCTTGAAAATGAAACGTGGTGAATGTGAGCGGCATGCGACCAGGGACTAGGGGGTGGAAAAATGAGTAACAGGGGCAGGGCTAAAAAGGAGAAGTGGTTGGGGGTAGGCTAGCCAGAAAAGCCAGGTTTTTAGGTGTTTTTAAAGAGCTGTGTTGAGGGTTCGGATCTTAGTTGTACTGGAAGGTTGTTCCAGAGAGAAGGTCCGGCTATGGACAGTGCGCGTTCCCTTGTCATGGTTAGATGTGCTTCTTTTGGGGTGGGGATGTGGAGAAGACCAGTGTTAGAGGATCGGAGGATTCATTGTGGTGTGTGGTATCATAGGGGCGTGCTTAACCAGTTCAATTTGTCGTTGTGGAGTGACTTGTGGATGAGGGCTAGAACTTTGTGTTGTGTTCGGAAGGTGATGGGTAGCCAGTGGAGGTCCTTGAGGATGGGAGTGTTGTGGCCTGATTTCTGTTTGCGAGGGATCTGTCTGCTGCATTTTGTAGTAACTGCAGCGGTCTGATTGTGGCTGCGGGGAGGCTGAGCAGAAGGGAGTTGCAGTAGTCAAGCTTTGAGAATAGTATGGTCTGGAGGACGGTTCTGTAGTCGTGTGGAAAGAGCAGCGGTTTGAGGGTCTGGAGCTTGAAGAATCCATCTTTGATGATAGTGTTGATGTGCTTTTTGAGGTTGATTTCTGCATCAAGAGTGAGTCCGAGGTTTCTAGCTGTAAGGGCTAATTGTTGGTTCGGGAGGGTTGTTGTGCTTTGATGTTTGAGATTGCGGTTGGGGTTGTTGGAGATGTGAAGGATTTCAGTTTTTTGTGGTTGAGGGAGAGTGACAGCTGAGCGAGGAGTTGAGTTATGTCCAACAGGTGGGTGTCCCAGGTTTTTAGCGTGTTTTCGAGGGAAGATTTGAGGGGGAGCAGAATCTGTACGTCATCTACGTATATGTAAAATGTGAGCCTTTTTTGGAAAGAAGGTTGCAGCGGGGGAGCATGTGGATGTTGAAAAGTGCGGAGGAGAAGGATGATCCTTGGGGTACGCCGTGTGGTAGGGGGATTTGTTCGGATTGAGATGATTCTATTCTTACTGAGTAGGACCTGCTGGAGAGATACGAGGCAAACCATTTGAGTGTGGTGTCGCATAGGCCAATTTCTTTTAGTCTGGTCAGCAGGGTGTTGTGGTTGATGGTATCGAATGTGGCGGAAATATCAAGGAGTATCAGGAGGTATGATGTGTTCTTGTCCAGGCCTCTGAGAATGGAGACAGTGAGGGATAGAAGGAGTGTCTCTGTGCTGAGGAGTTTTCTGAAACCATGTTGAGCCGGGTTTAGAATGTTGTGGTGTTCTAGATTTTTGGAGAGCTGTTTGTAGAGCTATATATTTTAAATGCTGATAATATATCTACAGCCTTCATCTTAGACTGTCAACCATATCTGCTACTCTATATTAAAGAAATATATGTTTGTTTTCTAGACATACACACACACACACACACGTATACATATATTATATATATGTGTGTGTGTATATATATATATATATATATATATATACAAAAAAACCCCAACATACAACCGCGGGGAACTGTAAGCACTATTGTTATATTTAATAAGTCAAATGCAATATGTGATATTTTTCAGAAATATGAATCTTTTATTAAATGTTTTAACAAATGTACTAATAATTTAAGTGAAAAATCATGTATACATGACATTAAATATTTCAATACATACTAAAATCTAACTATTAGTCCAATTAATGATAAACCCCAGTCTTCTCCTGTATCTGTCCTCAATCTGACCCTAATTGAACTAAATATACCCTAACCTCATTGATGTTGACATGGGTCTATACAAAGGAATACACCACTTATGTGTATATATATATATATATATATATATATATATATATATATATATATATATATATATATATATATATATATATATATATATATACACACACACATATATATATATTCAGTATAAGCAGCAACTGTTAATTTTGAACCCAATCAATCCTTAGCGGTTTAAGCCAATGTTCATGAGTACACTTATGGCTTTCAGTTCTTGGTTGGAGACAGTAGGACCACCCCAATAGGATACATTGGTAGTCACTGACAGGCCAGACCAGTTCCCCAGGGTTGTACAGAACCTTCTTCCTAACTGTAACTTTGCAGATTCAAAAGCCCTAATCAAAGGCTGTGGATATCTCTGCATCTGCCCTTTCTCCTGACTCCTCAAATGAGCCTCTCTCACTGTCTCCCCCTTAAGATATGATTATTATTTGCATTAGCTTTGGAATTACCCTTAGCTGTGTCTCCCAATTATTATCACACCTTTCTATGGCTGCCACCTTCATTCAAACTGATTCTCTGCCAAGGATCTCCAAACGATATTTCCCAGCAGTCTTGTGCTTCCTATTCCTTCTGATTTTACAGTCCCATAGCCAACTCTTATTTACTACTTCTTACTGCCTTAAGGCAACATTCCCCTGAAATTCCCTTTAGCGCTCCCTCTGTCTTCTAGACACTATAACTGTCCTCCCTCTTCAGGCTATTTCTGTCTGCATGAAACCCCCGTTTCATCAAAACATGCATAGATGTAACCATAGCCTTATAGACAATGCATTTTTTCCTTTATGCATATACCCTTCTGTGTGAATAACATGAGGAGAGTTGCATGATTTCTCCTGTCTCTGATAACTATGGATTGAATAGTAATATGTTTTCTTTTACCAATTATTTTTCATTTACTTTTGCTGTGAGAGTACACATGACAGGTTATCACATCTCTGATGGCTATTTTCTGCTTTATTAACCATCAGCACAATTAGCATTTCTGATTCAACTCATGCTGGATGTTTTCATCTTTTACAAACAAAATACTTATGAAAGTCTGTCACCTCTACAGATATGAAGGCTATTTTCTTCCTTCTTTTCTCTACACACATAGAAATTTCCTAGGTTCCCCAATGTTTCCTTTTCTTTTGAAATATAGGTCAAGAGGGGAAGGGTAATTAGACCAAATGAACAGTTACCTAGTTAAGTTTTTTCATCACTTACATTCCTTTCCCCCTAACAATCAGAAATCCAAAGGAACATTCACCAAAGTTTACTCAGCCTTTTCTTCATTAGAAGGTATCACACTTACATTGCTACATTCAATTACAAGTTTAAAAGAGTTTAACTGGCTAACTTCAAAAGTTAGCTGGTTAAAACTCTGCTTTTCACAATTTTCCCCTCACTCATCAGCTAAGTTTAACCTTCCTAAATTCATAAGATGGCCAAATTTAGCTGGGCAAATAAAGGCTGGGCTTACAACTTAGCCAGTTAACACTGATATTCAATTTAGCAGGTCAATTCTCGTCACAAGAATAATAGTAGGCAAAAATCCAACCAGTCAATCTGTATACTGCCATAGATGAATCGAAAAACTACCTTAGGATACTGAAATAACATCTATATTCAGAGATACATGACAAGCTGAGCATTTCCCACATGGCTGATCCCGACACTTACAAGACATAATGGACTGAGACGCACTGAAATCTGAGGGAACCAAAGAGTCCCGTAAATTTCTGACATATATATAACCAATTTGTATATTGCATTTCTAGTGGAGTCATTTACATTGTTTTTTTGTCCTTGTGACAAAGCCTATGTGAGGAAAATTACACGAAAGTTCAGGGTGATAATGGTAGAACAGCAAAACTACCTGGCAAATCAAAGGATGGCAACCTCTATGGTGGCTCATTGCTTATAAATTCAACATACAATTGAAGACCTTCTATTTGGAGTGACTGAGAAACCATCTTTTAGCTGGTGGGGTGGAGATCATGCCACATGCCTTCTACAGACAGAAGAATTCTGGATACATTATTTACATACCATTGCTTCTGCAGGTCTCAATTCGGAATTGGATTTGTCTTGTTTTTTATAAGAACTTTTTCTATAAAGACTTTGTGGAATTACTCATGATTGGTAGTTTCATCTCTGTATCATTAACTTCATGTTTAAATTCGAACTGCAACTATGATTGTCATCTGATGAATTATTTTTTAACTTGTTTGTTAGATATGATTATCACATTTTTTATAATTTGTTGTGACTAACACACATTATTTGTATGGCAGCTGTTATGATGGATGAAGATTGACATAACATATCACCCTACGTCATACGTAGCAAAAGGATAAGTATTCAAGATGGCCTCTTATCATGATATCAGGTTCAATCACTGGCATCCGAAGTTAAATACCATTGAAGCTACATATCTATATATTCTAGCTCGAAGCAGTTAGTGTATTAATGAAAGATCAGCTGATATCCAGTTATAGCACTATTGTCGGCTATTAAGAACTGCATATTGTAGAGACTTTAAAGGTTTTTATTTGCATAAAAAACAAAAAAACCCATTATATTAAGGTGGACATTGATATATGGTAACTTCGGGTACATGACTGAGAAGACAGATTAGAATGATTTTTCAGCCTCTCGTGTCTGGCTTGCTGATACCCATAATCTGGCTTAAGTTATATTTAAAATTGGAGGTGCATTACATATTCATATTGGGGCTCTTTTTGACTGCATTTCACTAATAACCTATACAGAGCCATGATCACCCTTTTTTTCTTTTCTAGTGGTTATGCTTGTCCCTATGCACCCTAGCATTCCACTGGCTCTGGCCACTGCCTCGTTACCCTGTTTTATCTTGATCACTCTACCCATATCATACATGAGCATCTTAATTCCCTTGAACCTCTGCACATGAGAAACAAGCTTCTGCAGTTTTTTTTCTATTTGAACTTAGTTTCTAAGTAGTAGTCGATTTTTCAAGTTTCCAAAATCACTTCTATTCCTTCAGGGGTGTCCACTTTGTTACAGATCTTAGTGTCATCTGAAAGACAAACTGTTCCTACTAACCCTTTTGCAATATCACTCAGGAAACTATTAAACAGAACCAACTCTGGGATAGATCCCTGAGGCACAGCACTGATCATCCTTCTTTCAGCAAAATGAATGCCATTGGTCACCAGCTTCTGTTGTCTACCATTCAAATAAGCTTCAAGTCCAGTCAACCACTTTAGTACCCTCCCCTATATTTGTATACTGTAATTACATCTCCTCTAAAACTTCATTTTCCACTATATAAATAGCCCCAAATTGGATAAGCTTTCAGCATGTATAAACACTTGCATTCCATTATACTTTCTAGAACCTAAGAAAATAGCTGGGATTCATATCCCTGAAAAACCAATACATGTTTGTAGCAAAGGAATGATTCCATTTTAAGTACAACCAGAAAGTTGACATTACTTTAAGTAAATTTCAGAGTTCTTTTTTTCAACAAAATAAATTAGTGGGATCTGGAAGTTACAGAAATGTCAATGTTTTTGCTAGACTTATTTTTTCCATCAGATTTAAAATGACCAAAGCTAAATAACATTGCAGTACAAAAGCATGATTCTGCTATGCATCCAAACACAGAAACGGATAAACTACACAAAAATGAAAACTGACAGACTCATAATCAATTAGAATAAACTTACCTGGACACTGGAACTAATTTCAGATGCAAAGCCTCCAGTTACCGGTGCCTCATGGCTAATTAATAATCGCCCAGTTTTTACAACTGACTGAAAAAGAGAAACAAAAGGTACTGATTTTAAAATGGTATAATAAATATATTGAAACAAAGAATATTTGAGATGAAAAAAATTATATCAACTACCAAAAAGTGTTCTAATACATACTGAAAAAGTATACACCTATATACACCTAGAGCATCTTTTATCTGAAAAAGTTAAGGCCAAGTCAATGCTAGCTAATGGATTTTTCTGGAAAATGAGCCTGATTTCCTAATCCTTCTTGTCAACCCAACAATCTCCTCTGCCCTACCTCCCTTTTGCCCTTTATATTATTATTGGAATACATTTTAAGATTCCGTTGTATTTTCTGGCTAAGCTATCTTTTGTTCACTCCATTTTTGCGAGTTAAGGAAGGGAATGTCAGATCCCGAAAGCTAGTCAAGAAATATTTTTATTTAGTCCAATAAAAAGGTATCACTTTACGTATATATTTTTATGCATATATATATTTTTTTTTTTTTGCTTGATAACCTTTATTTCTATACATTCCCAAGTCTTATTATGGAATTTAAATTTATCTTCATTTTCACTATCATCACAAGTTTACTATTTCATGTGACAAAATCATCAAGTAAAAACTTTATATGAGTCAGATTTAAAAAAAAAAAAAAAAAAAATGTACCAGTATTATATTCACCAGAGAGACATCAGATTGTGAAGGGGTGTTGTCAACTTTGAAACAAGAAGATCAGGAGCTCCTACTGTACCTTTACATTAAATTCCAACTTTTCCCTGATATTGTTTAATAAGAAAGTAAAAGACTGCTAGATATAGTTCTTTTTAAGGAGATGGACAATGGGTGAAATCTAAATACTTCAAATTACCCCCTCATGACATGATTAGACCAGTAGTTCTCAACATTTTTTCTATCAGGTCACACCTGAGAGATGATGCTCACATGAGTGACACTCTGAACATATGACCATTATGGGACTAAATATGAGCATTTACTCTGCATCCACAGGAGTCCCCTGCTTCCTAACAATGGGTGCAGAGCAGAACTAATACAGTTCCCTGTACAACTCACCATACAAAAAAGATATTCTGATTCTGGTGTCATCTTAATAACAGCATCACAAACTCCCTCTGCTACCAGGAGCATTGTAAAATAATACAAACAAACCCCACGCTGTACATGTCTATCAAACCTGCCATACCTCAGCAGCACTAACTCCAAGAAATGAAACAGCAAGTGCCCTACCCATGAAAAGGCAGCAGTTCACCACCAGTGCAATATAATATCGAGAAAATACAACACATAAGGCTGATACAAACCTCTAGTAAAGTAGCTCAACTCAGTCACATACACATAGAAACAAACAGATCTGCCTTCACCAAATATAGAATAAAAGACCACAAATTACAAATGTGGAAACAAAACCTGGAATGGAAACCCCAAGACCACCTTCTATATGCGGTACAAAACTGGAGAACTAGAAACAAAAATATATTTCCACCTACACTAAGCAAAGTTCAAAGAGAGAAGACATGCATATTCTCAAAACTGACATAGTATGGCTCTTGTACCCAGTCACTCCTCTCCATGCCCCCATCAGCCCTCACTTCTCCCAACTACTCAGTCATCTCTTCACATACTCATATCCCAGACCAACATTCGACACATCCCCACCCATCTCTTCCCCATGCTCCCTTTCTCCCCTGTTCAACTCTTTCTGCTCTTCCTTCTCCCCTTCCCTTCCCAGAAAATTCTGACCACCTCTTTCCTACCCATTCCGCTCAGCATCCCCCACTCCCCACTGCCCTCGCCCTCAACCCATCAGCCCCACACCTCCATCTCTCTCTCCACTTCCATCTCTCTTTCCTGCCCAGCAGTCCCCAAACCCTCCCTCATCCACCTCTCCTACCCAGCAACCCCAATCTCCTTTCCCCCCACCCCTTCCTATCCAGCAGACTCCTGTCTCCCTATCTCCCCATGCCTTCCTACCCAGTACATTTCGCCCTCCTCCTGGCACCCAGCCAGCAGAAAAGACTTCAGTCCAATCCAGAGTCTCCCTCCCTCTTCATCAGCAGCAGATGAGGGCAAGAAGCATTGAGGAGAAGAAGATGAGGAGGCAGCAGAGGATCTATAATGCATACACAAGGAACTGGGGAACCTTTTGGGGAAGGGACAGTCTCTTCTGAATGGATGGGCTTCACCTTAACCAGGGAGGAAACCAGACTCCTGGCACTAGAGCAGCTTTTAAACTAGAACAAAGGGGAAAGCCAACAGTCGCTCAGCAGTGCATACTTCGGAGAGAGGTATCTTCAAAGAATACTAATGATGCATTAGAATTAGGACATCCCGACAGTGAGGTTTCAATAATAAGAAAAGTAGTCCAAGTGCCTGTAACTAAAAATTCACCTGAGTTAAAAGATTCCAATTAATCCCTGACAACTGAAAAGCAGAATATTAATAAAGACAAAAAACACTTTGAAATATTTGTATGCTAATACCAGAAGTCTAAGAAGTAAGATGGTAGGAGACTGTATAGCAGTGAATGATGACATAGATTTAATTGGCATTTCAAAGACATGCTAGAAAGAGGATAACCAATGGGAATGTACTATACCGGGGTACAAATTATATCGCAATGACAGAGAAGAGCATTTTGATGGCGGGGGTGGCACTTTAAGTCTGGAATGGCATAGAGTCCAACAGGATAAAGATCTTGCATGAGACTAAATGTACAATTGAATCTTTATGGGTAGAAATCCCATGTGTGTTGGGGAAGAGAATAGTGATAGGAGTATACTACCTGGCCAAGATGGTGAGATGGACAGTGAAAAGCTAAGAGAAATTAGGGAAGCTAACCAAACCGGTAGTGCAGTAATAATGTGAGATTTCAATTACCTTATGACAATCACGTTGTATCAAAAGTTTGCAATATTTTATAGCGTTACTGGTATTCTTATACTTTTTATAACGTTTTATCACAATTTTTTATGAAAATATGGGACCTTCATACCACGCGCAGTTTGCAAGTATGCAACTTGTACTTTCACTGCTATGGGTCTTTTTTAATCATCGGACCACTAAATAATCTTCATTTTTTGTTTTTCAATTTTTCTTTTGGTTTTTAACTATTTTATAAAATTATGGAGATTGGTACTTCCCTTAACTTGCGCAAACCACGCTTCAGAGTCCAGAGTCCAAAGTCCAACGTGTCCATGTTTCGCGAGCCGCTGCCTCAGGGACTTCTCGATATGACTCACAACACACTATTGCCCGGACTTCCAGTTGGTTGATGTTCCATCCCGACTCTTCCTTGTCCCAATGCCCCTGGGCCATCAGTTCCTGGCAGTGGGCTCCCCACCCTCGTAGGCTCGCATCCGTGGTGAGCCAGACCCAGGTCAGTGGGGATAGCCTTACTCCCTTGCTCAGATGGTTTTCTTGTAGCCACCATTGGAGCTGGGTCCACACCTCTGCCGGTAGCTGGAGGCGAACAGAATAGTTCTGAGACATCAGGTTCCATCGCGACAGTAGGGAACGTTGTAGTGGTTGCATGTGGGCCCTTGCCTATGGGACGACTTCTAGTGTTGATGTCATGAGGCCGAGGACTTGGAGGTAGTCACATACCTTGGGGCGAAAACAGGTCAACAGGTTTCACAAATGGTTCATCAGTTTCCTTCTCCTTGTAGGGGGAGGAACAACCTTGTCTTGTTTGGTATCGGACCAGACTCCCAGGTATTCTAGCTATTGGGAGGACTGCAGGCAGCTCTTGGTTGTGTTGACGACCTACCCGAGATTCTGCAGTAGATTCTTGACTCTGGTGGTCGCCTGGTGACGTTCCTCTGGAGATTTTGCCCTGATCAGCCAATCGTCCAGATATGTATGAGGATTCCTTATTTCCTCAGTGTCGCTGCCACTACAACCATGATTTTGGTGTACGTCCGAGGGGCAGTAGCTAGTCCGAAGGGTAGCGCCCAGAACTGGTAGTGATGGTCCAGTATAGCGAAGCGTAGAAAGCGCTGATGGTCGTAATGGGTCGGGATGTGGAGATAGGCTTCTAACAGATCCAGAGAGGTCAGAAATTATCCCGGCTGTACTGCCCTTATGACTGAGCGTAGGGTTTCCATGCAGAAGTGTGGTACCCTCAGGTAGCGATTGACGGACTTGAGGTCCAGGATGGGCGGAACATTCCCTCTTTCTTGGGGATGATAAAATAGATGGAATAGTGCCCAGTATTTTGTTGGTGCATGGGCACCGGTGTTATTGCCCTCAGGGCGAGTAGTATTGACAGTGTGGTTTCCACTGCTGTCCGCTTGGAGGGGGAATGGCATGGTGATTTCACAAATTTGTCTGGAGGCATACTGTGGAAGTCCAGGTAGTATCCCTCTCGAATGATGGTTAGGACCCACTTGTCCAACGTTATCTCGACCCATCTTTGGTAGAATAGGGCAAACCTGCCCCCTATGGCTTCTTCCTGTGAATGGGTCTGTTGATTCTCATTGTGGGGTGCGGCTGGGGCCTGGACCTGAGCCAGCTCCCCTCTTGTTGTGTCTGTTCCAAAAGGGCTGGCCCCTGCCTGCGGGACGAGGTGCTTGGTATGTGTTTTTGTACGGTCTAAAACACTGGGATCCTCTGTCCTTGGATCTTCAGGGAGAGGGGCATTGGTTTCTTTTGTTCCTGTCCTCTGGTAACTGAGGTACTGGGGATTCACCCCATTTGTCAGCTAACTTCTCCAGTTTGCTTCCGAACAGGAGGACTCCTTTAAAGGGCATTCTCATGAGTTTCGTCTTGGAAGTTGCGTCGGCTGACCAACTTCGAAGCCAGAGTTGCCTTCTGGCTGCCACTATGGATGAGGAAGGATATCGCCAGTTCTAAAGTTTTGACGGACGTGGTTGCATCCCTGGACAGCGACAAGCAGGCACGTGTCACCATGGCGCAGCAGGCAGCGATCTGCAGGGACATAGCTGAGACATCAAATGACTGTTTAAGGATGGATTCCTGACGTCTGACCTGGGCATCCCTGAGTGCAGCTCCTCCTTCAAGTGGAATGGTAGTGCACTTTGAAACAGTGCAGACCATAGCGTCCACTTTGGGGAACCCCAGGAGTTCTTTTGGCTGAGGGTTCCAGGGGGTATAGGGCTTCTAGGGCCCATCCTCCTTTGAAGCTGTCCTCCGGGGCATTCCATTCCAGGTCAATCAGTTGTTGGACGGCCTGCAGCATTGGGAAATGGCATGAGGCCTGACGGAGCCCGACCAAAACAGGGTTTGTCTTTGGCTCCGCTGCAGTGCTTGAGCCTGGGATGGTCAGCGTTTTCAGGCTCAGAGACACGAGATCTGATAACTCATCTTTGGAGAAGAAATGCATCATGGTTTGGTATGGTTCTGTTCCTGGAGGAATTTCCCCTTCCTCCAGGGAGTCTGGCTCTTCCTCCGAGATGTCTGTGTCCCCTAAGGGGAGGCTTTTGCCTGGAGGAGGCACGTCTCGGGGAGGAGGCACGTCTCGGGGCGGAGGCCCATCTCAGGGAGATCGAGAGGGGCCTGGAAGGTTTTGTTCTTCTGATGGAGACTGTGGCTATGTCACAAGTGGCACCGATTGCACCTGGACGAAGGTTTGCAGCCCTTTGAAGAATTCCACCCAGGAAAAGGTCCATGGGTCTATATTGAATTCAGCGGTGTTCCCTGAGGAGTCCATCTGAGGAGGGCCCAAGCCGGGGATAGAGAGGTCCGTGTACTGTCATTGGTGGAGCCGGATTCCTCTACTGGCTGAGGGGGGCCTTGCCTTGGTTCCCCCAGAGCCTCTTCGCACTGTAGGTACAGGGCAGAGGCCACATCGTGTTGTGTAGCTCTCAGGTGGCAGGCTGGGCAGAGGGCTTGTCCCTTGGCTTTCTTGCTGAGGGGGGCCTTGCCTTGGTTCCCCCCGAGCCTCTTCGCACTGTAGGTACAGGGCAGAGGCCACTTCGTGTTGCGCTGCTCTCAGGTGGCAGGCTGGGCAAAGGGCTTGTCCCTTGGCTTTCATGGCCGGTGGTGCCATGATTTTTGCGCGTGGAGTGGTTCAAAACTCGTCTATGCACGTATGTGTGCGCGCCGGGAGGTTTATTTGTGCGTTCCGGGTGCGCCAACACTGTGCATGCAAGATGCAGAAGATGTGCGTGCAGGCCTGTGCTTAGGGAGATGCGCACACCGCTGTACGCACAGGTTTATTTGTGCGCCCAGTACTGTTGAATGTGCCGCGGTGCGCCCGGCACCATTGTGCGCGTCGCTGTGCGCATGGCATAGATGCGCGCGCCGCTGTACGCACAAGTAGTTTGTGCGCCCAGCTCGCCGCTGTGCGCATGGCTCAGATGTGCAGATAATACAGTGATCAGGGGGGAAATGGCGCAGACGACCATGTGGGCAAGATCGCGCCCCCCCCCCCCCCAGAGGGTCTCCACATGGAAGTACTCTCGCACCGGATTGGGGCCTAGCCTGGACGGGGCTGCTCAACCCGATGGCACAGACGCCAGTTGGCGATCTGTGCGGCTCACCAAGCCTCGAGACCGGAGACTTAAATAAAGTTTTCTACCTTACCTTGTCTCGGTGTTTCCCGGTCTCGTGCTGGGCGGTCTCCAGCTGCGGGGGGAGAGGGGAATACCTTCTCCGCTGTGCTCGGTATTGCATCCGCTGCCTCTCAGCCACTCAGGGGCCTATGTCCACGCCGGGAACCGGCTATTGGTCCGAGGCTTACCTCTGAGGGATCTCGGAAATCACCTCAGGAATTCTTGACTGGGGGAGGGATCCTTAGGTATCACCGCAGGAGAGCGGGGCTAGTCTTGTAGAGGTAAGATTTTCTTTCTTCTTTTGGTTTGGATTTTCTAACGCTGTGCAAGCATGTGTAGAGTCCCAAACTGCTAAGGAGACGGAGAAATACTGAAGAGCAGAGCTTCCTGCACGGGTATTTGTAGGCTGACGTCAGATTGAAATCTGACTCCGTCTCCCAACTGCATCAGGAGTACACTATACCCATTGGTCCTGAGTCCATCTGCTACACACTAGGAAATAAAGAATCTTTGCCTTTTACCGATCTTTCTACTTCTGGTTGCTACACTGCCATATTGGATCGGCTTCTATTGTGTAGCTTGAGTTAGAGCAATATAAAGTTGCCATGCTGCCATTTAAGGTGCCTGTCAAAATGATTAATAGTAAACATAGTAAATGACAACAGATAAAGATCAAAAAGGCCCATCTAGGCTGCCCAGCAGCAATTTTATACACATCTACCCAGCGTAGATCTAATTCCCACATGAACCCAATCACCAATCCTGGTGTGTCTTCTTTAGGGTTACACATTCTGCATAATACAGGTTACTCCATGCCTTCCAGAAAGCACAATGCAGCCATATCACTGCTGTCCTGAGCTGCAACATTCACTCAGTTTACTTTGCCCAGTGCTTCATTTCCATTCTTTTGTTATTAGGGATCCTCTACAGTTATCTCATGCTTTTTTAAATTCTGTCACTTTTTGTCATCACCACCTCCTCTAGAAGAACATTCCAGGCATCCAGTATCCTCTCTGTGAAAAAATACCTGACAATGTTCCTGAATCTACCTCTTGGAGCTTCATATTGTGACCCCCCTCATTCCACAGCTTCCTTGCCACTGAAAAAAAACTTAGCCTTCTGTGCATTAATACCTTTCAAGTATTTAAATGTCTGTATCATATCCCTCCATCTTGCTTCTCTTCTATATACATATTAAGTTCCTTCAGACTCATCTCATATGGCTTTTGGTATAAATCCTATGTGTTTATTATTAAGCAAATGCAGACTCGAGTTTTTTGGGTTTTTTTTTAATAGTTTATGAATAATTTATTTTCCATTCCTTGATAGTATTTTTAATAGTGTTTATACTACATTCTCTAATTAACAAGAAATGCAAGATGCAGTTTTAAATTTAATCCTAAAATAGTTGCCAATCAAATATGAAACACAAGAGCTGAAGCCAGGATAGTTGATGGTCCATTTATTATAAATTTCAGTCTCTTCCAAAAGAAGAAAGTGTAATTATACAGAAGACTAAACCTTTCTTGCTTAAAATCCATATAGAAGTAAGCATTATTAGTAAGTTTCTTCAAGTTTCATATATTCAGCAACAAACCACTCGATAGATTCTAATTCATTAACATTGGCAGCTGGGATGTCCCCCCTACCCAACCCGCAACCGGGTCCCACCTCCCCCCGTAACCTCACAAAATTAACCCATCAAATCACAAGTAAAGGCATTCACAATTAGCTGTGGGTGTAAAAGGCCACAGCTTTATGGAACAAAACATAGTACATTACCTGCAGTACCCAAGCCTTTGAGTTCATGTGCGGTATCACCGCTCTCCCCCCAACCCAGCCTCCGCCCACCATGCACTAGCAAGACAGCCACGACGTATCCGCCCCCCCCCCCCCCCCCCCCCCCCCATCTCCATGTTCAAGCAAGAGGGGCCTGTTTCTGGGCTCCCTGCCCAATGGCCACATCACAACCATTCTCAACAGGACATAATCCAGTGATTGCCCCAGGCAACAAATTCAACATCTCATCAGCCCAGTCCCCGGCTCGGGTACCCTGCCCTCCCCACTTTTTATTTACCCCTAGCTGCGACATTACATATAAACCAGTACATGACAAATGATCACAATATTGGACTCCCTACTAACAAAATAACACTAAATAGTGAATTATAACCTCATCATTATTAATAAACTAAATTGGGTGGGAGGGAGCGAATGCCACCCTTGCCACTAATATGGCGCCCCGATCAATGGCTGGGGTTTAAAGTCTGCCTGCCAACATCATCATTACGCGCCAACCAGAGGCCAGTCCTGCTTCCCGCGCATGCGTGGCCGCCTGAAATCTCGCTGGCCCTGTACATGCGCGGGATCAACGCCTGGCCCGTTCCAGAGCAAAACAAGATGGAGTGTTGACGGCACAAATCCGGGCCTCAAGACGCCCCTC
The DNA here is from genome assembly GCF_901001135.1 of Rhinatrema bivittatum. NCBI lineage: Eukaryota > Metazoa > Chordata > Amphibia > Gymnophiona > Rhinatrematidae > Rhinatrema > Rhinatrema bivittatum. The sequence continues at coordinate 374,514,735 of NC_042617.1, forward strand.
CCCCCTCCCCCCGGTAACATTACCCCGACACGAGGAGAGGGAAGCAAGGGGAGGGGAGCGCAGCAGACGAGGAAGGGTGCCCCCAGCACAAAGTTATTCGGTGCACTGAGCGAGGGGGAGGGACCTGGTCCTCGTCATTACTTTCAACCAGTTGTACATGCTTTTTTCCTTTAGAGGTCAACAAAAATATAAAATCCACCAAACAGCAATGGCTCAAAATGTTCTTTCCTATTTCATTTCTGAAGGGCTATTATTACTTGTGGCTTGTGGCAGTCATATTTAGATGTTTCTGAAAGTAACACAGTTTTGTTTTTTTTCTTTGCAAGGTTCCCATACACACCCAACTTAATGAATGTTTGTTATCTAGATAATTTTCCTTGTCCTTTTTTCCAAAAGTTCAGAACATACACAGTTCTAAAGCCCTAACATAGCTAATACCTACCCAATTACCATAAAGATGATGTCATAATGAGCTTGCAAATGTTGAGCATTTCTGTTTTAAACTGATTTTCAGATGTGCAGCCTTTGGGTCATGTCATAAACAATAACTGACGACCTGCAGTTTTCGCCATGCACAACACAAGATTCGCCTTTTTATCTATTAGTTGTACTTCTGGCAATTCTTGCTACATTAATCTTTCGATACTCGTGCCAGTATCAACAACAGAATAGATAGTATTTCTTATCTAAAACCAAATTTAACAATGCTAATCAGCTACTCACAAAATAAAAGAAGATTTCAGGCATTTGGGAAGGCAAACCTGAAAAGGGAAATTTGTAACCAGAACTGGAAAAGTGCATGGGACTGTATTAAATATAAAGAGGTAATTTGTTCCAGTGAAAGGGTGCGTGAAGAGTGAAGGTCTGTAAACAAGGGGGGGCCTGCTTAGTAGGAGGGAGAAATAAAAGCATGAAAGACTAGGCATACAGAAGACTTGAAGCAAAGTAATTATGAGTAACAGCAGAGAAACAAGGAGGGTGCAGACCACAAATGCACAGAATCCGACAAAATGACAGCAGATGAGGACCATCATGCCTATTTCGTTTTCCCACTTCATTTCCTGGTGCTTTTCATAGACTCCAGTTAATTTGTGGCTTTCCCTTCACAACTGGGGATCCTCTTTGTTTATCCCATAATTTCTTGAATTCTCTTTTTATCATCACCACCACAGCCACAACCTCGTCCCCATCTCCTATGAAAAAATATTTTCTGATGTTCCTCTTGAGTCTACTTCCTTGAAACTTCATCTTGGGTCCTCTTTTTCTAGAACGTCCTTTCCAATGAAAAACATTTGTTTGTTCCACCCAGTTTTATGTGTGTAAATGGATGTACTAAGAGCCTGGGGCTGTGTGCATGTAAAAGTATACAGATTACAGAGGAGCGTTCTGGGAAGCAGAGTTGGGGCGGTCAGCATTTACATGCATAGGTTTTTTTTTTTTTAATTTTAAAAACTAGGCTTATAAGTTACACCCTGCTTGGAGCACGTGTAACTTTATGCAAGGTAATTTGTGTGCATAATTTGCCAATTACCCGCAGACTGGAGTGGAGATATAGCCTAGTGGTTAGAACAATAGGCTAAGAATCAAGGAAGCTAGGATTCACATCCAGCTGATGCTCTTTGTGACCTTGGGAAGGTCACTTCACACTCCCTTGCATCAGGTACATTCTTAGGGCATCATTAAAACCTTTTCCTCATTTTGTGTCTATAGGAAAAATGTTTAGTAAAGAGGACCCCCTTAGATTGTAAATCCTCCGGGGCCAAAGAAACATCTAAACACCTGAATGCAACTCATCATGAGCAACCAATGAAAAAGTGTGAGATAACTAAAACATTTACAAAAAGATTCATCTTTGTTTAAATACGACCTATTTTTTGGTCTCTCCCACATTTGTTGGGACACTTCTTGAACTGGATGATTTACAGGTAAATCTTTGGGATGAGAGTTTGTATGCATATATGATTTTAGGTAATGTATTTATTACATGGTAGAGTTCCTCTTGGTCCTTTTGGCTGGGTAGACAGTAATTTGTTACTGATGAATAAGTTGGAGAGGTTGAGAAGTAATTTATAAGCAATTACAGGTGCTTCAGTACTTCTCAGTTTGTCATGTGCAGTGACCATAAACCGAAGAAACTTGATAACGTTTTGTATAGTGATATTATAGAGTTTTAAGTAGATACAAAGTGGTAGCTAATCAATCTGTTTTTTCTCCCATACTGAAGTAGATTTTCTTTAGATACTTGTAGCATATTCAATTTCATTGATAGCTTGGCAGAGTAGAAAAACATGAGGTGTCTATTACTTGTGTCTTCATCCTAACAGATTTGTTGACATCTGATAGTCTGGCTATAAATTACTGGTTTCTTTGTCTAGAAAACATAGCTGTATTAATTCTTAAAAGCAATTTTAAAAATATGCAAAAAGGAGGAGATGGGAACTGAAATACATTCATCTTTTCGTGTAAAAAAGTAATAGACTGAAAGAAGACACTCCTTGTGACCCTGGGCAAGTCACACCTTCATTGCTGAGAGGTCCCAGCAGGCAGTTCTAGACTCAGAGGGGTGGGCCGGGACAGCACCATTAGCTGCTGTTCCCGGGGAAACGTGTGCAGGCAGCTGGTTAGCACGCACAGATTACTTCTGCTCCACAGGAGCAGTAAGTGTCAAAATAAAAGAAATTAGGGATAGTCAGGGAGCCTCTGTAGGCTTTGTGGACTAGCTGGTCAGTCCTCCTAGTTCCTTGGTCCACACTTCCTCCTGGCAGCAATCTTGTTTCTTGTTTGGACAAATATAAATTCCAGACTTCCAGGCAGCAGGTTGCCAGAGTTTAGCTCTCATTCTCTGGCCTCCTCACTGAAGTCCTGCTTCCAGAGTTCATCTCACTGGGTTAAATCCAGCATATTCGTCACTTCTTCGGACTGACGATTTGTCTCATCTAGTCTTCATGATTCCAGTTTGCTTGTACTTCATCCTGCAGTTCCTGCTTAGTTCTGGTTCAAAGCTTACTACCTAAGTCCTTTTAGGCACCGAGGGCTTAAGCCAAGGGGAAAGTGGTTATCAGAGGAAGACGACATCCTACTGGTGTTCCAGTTCGAACCCTCTAACTCACCTTGCCAGTGTACTGGCCACTCCAGCCTTGAAAGTCACACTCCCGGCAGATTATGCCTCACAGTTGCCTCAGATACAAAACTAGATTGTATGCTTTCTGGGAGCATGGAACAGGGAAATACCAACAGTACCTGAAAGTAACTCATCTTGAGCTACCCAATGATAAGGCATGAGCTAAAAATCCAATAAATAAATATTTTCGAAGTAAATTTATGCTTGTAAATTTGCTTGGAAAATCCTCAGTAAAGTGTTTGTACTATGTGCACATAGACTGTACTGCTTTACTAGCTGTGTGAAAATTACCCTTCCTATGATCAGTTTTTCTCTTTTACAAATCTCTATGGGGGAAATTTTCAAAAGGATTTACAAGCATAAAAGTGGCATATTTCGAAACAATTTTCAAAAGACGATTTACGCACAAAAACCCGGATTTTAAAAGGGTTACGTGTGTACATTTCGGGGTGTATGTGTGTGGCCGGGCCTGGCAAGCACTGCATGCATTTTACAACAGGCCCGGCCATGTGCATGAACCCTGGTACGTGCAGAAGTGCCAGCTGAGGTAACAGGGGCCGCCCTGGGGGCCTGGTCTAGGTGGGGAGGGCCGTGTCAGCACGCGCCGGCAGCTGGCCAGTGTGCACAGATTACTTCTGCTCCGGAGGGGCAGTAAGTATTAAAATAAAAAAATTAGGGATGGTTAGGGTAGGTTTAGGGGGTGGGGAGGAGAGGGGAACAGGGAGGAGGTATAGAGTTAAGTGCAGGAAAGTTCCCCCTCAGTCCGCTTCTTAATTGGACTGGGAGGGAACTGGGGGAGGCCCGATTGCATCACTGCGTGTTGCTTTGTAAGAATCTCCCTTTGCACGCGCGAGTTGTGGGCCACCCACAAATGCGCACATGTGCTCGCTGCCATCAGATTTTACAACATGCGCGCTCCTTTTAAAATCAACCTCAAATTTCACTTGTGCAAGTAAAACCTATTGACAATTCAACAGCATATATAGCAGCAATTTCAATTTATGTGTGAAAATCCTTGTGAAAATTACTTCTTATGGGGTAGATTTTCAAAGGGATACGTGCGTACCCCCCGAAAACCTACCCCAAACCCCCAATGTGCGCGCCAAGCCTATTTTGCATAGGCTCGGCGGCACACGCAAGCCCCAGGGCTTGCAAAAAGGGGCGATCGGGGGCGTGGCCAGGGGGCGCAGTTAGGGATCGGGGCTTGTCCGGGGGGCGTGTGGGTAGTCCGGGGGCGTGGCCGAGTGCCCCGATACAGCGCCTGTGTCAGGGCCTATCACGCCGGCGTGTGTAAGTTACTACTGCCCGGAGGCAGTAGTAACTTCTCTGATAAAGGTAGGGGGGTGGGTTAGGTAGGGGAAGGGAAGGGAAGGTGCAGGGGGGGGGGGTAGAAAAAAAGTTACCTCCGAGGCCGCTCCGGGCAGGGCTCGGCGCACGCAAGTTGCACAAATGTGCACCCCCTTGCGCGCGCCGACCCCGGATTTTATAAGATACGCGCGGCTACGCACGTATCTTATAATATCCAGCGTACTTTTGTTCGCGGCTGGTGCACGAACAAACGTACGCGCGCGCGTATGTTTTTAAAATCTACCTCTATGTGTTTAGAGTCTGGTACTAGGAAAAGAAAAAAAAAGATATCTGTTGCAAACTTTCTTAAATGTTTTAACTTACCCTCGGACAATTAAGTTAATTTGAATGATATACAGCTGACTGGCTGAAGTAGATGAATAAAGTTGCTGATGCCCTAGCTCCTGCACTGCTTGTTGCCATCAGGCATCAGCCAAACAAAGTAGGTGGGAACCCAAAATCACTGATATACTTCAGAGACAATAATAGAGATTGGGACAAAACTTGAAAGGTCCACAAGAACTCAAAAAGCTGTTCAAAAAATGTGTTATTCATTTATGGAAACTAACATCTTAATGGATCATGTTCATGAACCTCCGATAGGGACCGTGTTTCAATTAACTGCGTCAGGAGGGGCCAGATCTGTAAATGGGAATAAAAATAAATAATATTCAGAGTGGACCAAAAAATGGCAAAGCAAACATTCCCATGTACAGATCTGGTCCCTCCCGACACAGTTAATCGAAACACAGTCCATGCTGGGGGTCCGTGAACATGATCCATTAAGATGTTAGTTTCCATAAATGAATAACACATTTTTTGAACAGCTTTTTGAGTTCTTGTGGACCTTTCAAGTTTTGTCCCAGTTGCCATCAGGCATCATAACAGATTTTTTTGGTTTACAGAGAACTTGGACTTTAACCTTCAGGTAATGCACTTTGAGCATTGCTGGCACAAGTCAGATTTTTTATTTTCTGTTTCACTGCACAGATAGGCTCATAGCTACATACAGAATTATGAGAAGATCTGTCAATGTTTACCATGGGAATGTAATTTTGTTGAATAGAATATTTTAATTGGTTGAGTGGGGGATGTTGTGACCACATACTTATGTGTATGACTAAAGAGTATGCATGCTATGAATGGTAGCAAATATGCATTGGTCAGTGCATTGACACATTGTTTGATTCAGATAGATGAATGCATCTATAGTTATCATTGGAAGCAATTTGTTTATAGAAATGAGGGATTGTAGTTTATCCAATCAGGATTGCAATAAGGAGATGCTGTGATTAGTTAAGTTAGGAAGCCCTTTAAACTATAGACCAATGAAAATTTGAAGTAAAGATGCACTGTGATTGATTGAGGCAAACAGCCCTTGAAATTATATATCTGGGATGGCAACTTCCAGTCCCTGAGTGCCACAAACAGACCAGGTTTTCAGGATATCTGCAATGAATATGTATGAGATAGATTTGCATGCACTGCCTCCATTGTATGCAAATCTATCTCATGCATATTCATTGTAGATATCCTGAAAACATGGCCTATTTGTAGCAGATGAGGACTGGAGTTCGCCATCCCTATTATAGACCAATAAGAATTTGTGTGGTATGAGGGTTGTGATTTTTGGTGCTTTATTTCAATTTGTGTTTAAATGAACTTCCTGGGTTTGTGTGCTTCATTTAGGAAGATGCTGGGTAGGTGTTTGGTCACTGATTAAATGTGAGTTGCTACAAGCTCTCTCTTATTGTGAGTGTGCTTATATCTAAATAAAGTTATAATGGACTATATTTTATAAATTATTTTCTTTTGTAGAGACTATTGAATTAATCCCCAAAGCAGCTGATATCCAAATGCCAACATTAGCAAATAAATAATAATTGGATGTTTTACAACATTTTCAAATTTTCCACTTCTAGCTTTTGGCTTTGAAAATTGTCTTCTCAGTGGTAATTTTTAATAGCCAGCAACAGGAAGTCAGAAATACATGCATGAATTACATTGATTTTCAAAGCAAACTTTTGAAATTTACCCCCAAAATCTACCCATACACAATTACACCTAAATTGTATGCAGGAACTTGTCAGGAACATTTATGTGCTATTCTTGAAAATGCTAAAGTATGTCCAAACCTCTCTCCAACTCTGCCCCAGGACTACCTCCACTCAGTCTGGGTAAACTTACACACATACAGGACATACATGCATAAGTTTACTTGTATATCAGGCAGATCATCTCCCTGGATAAAGCATCGCTTTACTCATGCAAATGCCTTTGAAAATTACCCTCCCTATGATGGTGCTAAAAAAAAAAAAAAATGAAATGATAAAAATTCTGTCATCTCCTACTATTCAGCTTCTGTAGGACCTATTCTCAACTGAAATGATAAACAATGTAGACACAAAAAAATTATACCCACAAGAAACACTACAGTTAGGTACTTAACGGGGGAACATTTTTACAGCAATTTGTGTGTGTAAAAAGGCATTTTTGATGTCAACTGTCTGATTACTTCCCACCCTGAATGCTGCTAAGTCTGGACTTTTAGCTCCAATGAGAAAAAGCATTCCTGGTGTAATTGGTATCAGACTTGTTTATTGTGTAGTATTGGCTGGGCGAGAGGTCTGGGTGAATTGGAGGGAGTTCAGGCTGAAGAAGCAGGAGGGTTTCGATGACCTGGAGAAGTAATGGTCAAACTGGTGGAGGACTCAGAAAACTGGTCATTTCAATTATGCACGCAAGTTGCGCGCGAAAATCAGGTTTTATGTGAGCCAAGTCCAACTTTTTTCTCGCACACAAAATGCATGTGAATATATTTTTAAATGTGAAAGGAAGAGTACACATGATCAATACATTGAAATACTTGGGCATAATCACACCTAACGCATATTTTACAATACACACCTATCAAATATGCATGGGCTATAAAATACTTTTGTAGATCTCTGAGCGGCCATATATATGCGTATATTAGGGTGCACGTAGTTGTTTGAAAGTTTTACTCATAAATTGCATTTTCAAATCTACATGTGTTCTTCTCAAACAAAACGCTACCCAGATAAAAACCAATTAAAAGTGTACTTTGTAAACATGGCAATATTCACAGTGAAAGTGTGCACAATCTTCCCCTTAGAAATTTGCTGGAAAGACTGCGGGTGAAAAATATGCACCGACTTTGCAACAGGGCACTTTTCAAAATTGTGCCCTATGCAACACAGGGCCTACAATTTCACCATATGTAAAGGAATGAAATCAAAAGGAAAGCCTGCAAAGCGCAAGGCCTGTATTAGGGTTAGAAGTATGAAAAATACTAAAATAGCTTAATCTATAGGAATTGTGTTTGGGAATTTCCATGAATGAGGTATGATGGTTAGAGACAGAGTCAGTGGCATTGGGAGTTTGAGGTTGGAATTGGAGGAAATCATAAGTATACAATATCAGAGGATTTTATACTCAGCTACAAAACAAAATCTCCAGTGCAAGCCACACTGGAGCATTAATACATCTTTCTGCTGGATTAGCAGTTCCCCGGGGAAAATCCTCCACAGCATTATTAAAAACATTTTTTTTCCTGGCAAAGTATTTGATTCTTTGCTGACTCAAGCAGGCCTTTGTGTAGACCAAATCCTTGTACTGAATAAATTCAACAAGATTTACTATCTAGCAATAATCTACAATCGCAGCACGCCAATCTTCCTTTCTTACTTTCCATTCCTTTTGATTTAAACTTTCAGCAGATGAATCAGGCATCTGCATCAACTCTTCCTTTTAAAGTGACCAAGCCAGCGTAGACCAATCTAACGTATGCTGAACTAAAATGAAAGACAACCTTAATTATAACTTCTGAATGCGACATATACAACACAATAAAATAATTTTATTTTGTGATACCAACGGGAGAAAACAAAAGATAAACAAGTAATTAAAGTGCTCACCATGGATGTTGCACATCTTAGATTTTTGAAGCTACCCCAACCTACGGGACTCTAGAATGACCATAACCATGCTGAGAAGGAATTTGGCACCAGGAGGTGTGAGCAGGCAAAGAAGCATCAACACTGGGAGGGAGTGGATGGGGAAATAGGAAGTGGAGATGGGGAAAGGAGTATAAAAAAGGGTAAGACGGGTAAGGTGAGAAGAAGTGTGGGGATGAAAATCACGAGAAGAGACTGCTTAGAAAATAGAGGAATCAGTGGATCTGATGTAGCAGGTGTGATGCAAGTAAGAGGGGAAAGGGGCTAGGAGCAGGAGTGCTGGTAGAGCAGGATAAAAAGGATAGCTAGGGTTTGTGGCCTCAGTGGAGAGGAGATTGTAATACAGAGATGTCAGTGGAAGAGACAGCAGGAATTAGCCACATCACTGGAATGTGTGGCTAATGTTGATGAAGTCTGTGGGAGATGGGGGCCAAGGAAAGGTGTGGAGTCAGTGGGAGAATGGATATTGAGAAGAAGAGAACCAGCAAGGGAACATCAGGAGATAAGGCAGAAATGACTTTTGTGTTGTGCTTCAATCTTTACTTTTTTAAAGAATTGGCTACTATAAATTCACTTTCATTCGTATTCCTGAAAATACCCTTAAAGCCCTTCAAATTCTCCAAAATTCAATTGCTTGCATTTTAGCTGGCTCTGATATCAAGACTTATCTTACATTCCCCTCCATTGCTTTTCGGTCCTATGGAGAGTTACATTTAAAGTTCTCATGTCAGTCCACAAATTACTTAATAATCTTTCATCTCCATGGATATCCTTTATTCTGCATATCTATAACCAACACAATACCTAAGATCAGTATATAAAGGCTTTCTTGAGGTCCCTTTTCCTCGTTTAACTCATTTGTGGAAAGGAGAAATCATGCCTTCTCAGTCACTAGCTCCATTTTATGGAATTCTGTGCCCAAACAGCTATATACTATGTCAGATAATAATACTTTCAAAAAAAAGCCCTTAACACCTGTCTCTTTAGACAGGCAGTTGAATACAACAATTAGCTCCCTTAGTCTCTTACAATTATAGAAATGGGCTCTAACACAGATGGAATACTCATTCATCATGGATCACTAAGAATAGATCCGCATTTTGTGCATGTTCTTATGTTCTCTTTATCAGGAGTGGTGCTTCCATTAGAAAAACTAGGTGGTTGCCTAGAATGCCAAAGTTTTGGGAGTGGGAAAATCCTACTAGCATGAGGCCCAGAGAGGGTGTTGCGCCAGCTCTAATACCACCAAAAAAGACAGCACTGTTTTGGAGTCACTTCCGCTGATAGGAGGGAATGCTGTGCTAGAAGTAAATTGGACCAAAGGTTTGCCTAGGGCAACAAATACTCTTGCACTGGTCCTGCACTTTGTTCTGGATGGTCTAAACGTTTTTGTTTGTTTCTAATTGTGTTTACTTATTTTATTTGCTTTATCACAAGGACCTGGTTGGATCCAATCTTCTTGCTCAAAAACAGGGACAAGCAGTGGCTTTCCCAAGTCTATATAGCTAATAATAGTTTATGGACTTTCCTCCAGAAACTTGTCTAAACCGGGGGGGGGCAGCTTTGGGTCCTCAAGAGCCATAAACAGGCCTGGTTTTCAGAATATCCATAATGAATATACATGAGATAGTTTTGCATATGATGGAGGCATTTAAACCAGCTATGCTAACTGCTTTCACCACCTCCTCTGCCAACAAATTCTACTGTTTAATTGTGTGCTGTGTCTCTGATTTATTTTAAATGTGCTACCTATTAGCTTCCTGGCACGTCCTTCAGTCCTAGTACTATTTAAAAGGGTAAGTAACTGCTCCCCATTTACCTGTTCCATTTCACTCGAGATTTTATAGACCTCTATCATATTTCTTCTTGGCGTCTCTTCTCCAGGCTGAAGAGCCCTAACCTATCTACTTTTTCCTCACAGGAAAGTCGTTCCATCCCCTTTATCATTTTACCGCCATGCATTTTCAGTGGATAGGAAGAAGAGATGGTTGGATACAAGCAGATATGTATTCAGAACCTTAAAAACCATCAGTAATACTGACTCTCCATAAAATGTTGGAGAGCAAAATGCTTTAAGGTCAACTACCCACCATATTACAACTGCAAGACAGCAACAATAAAGAGATACTATATTTTGTCTTTCAGCTTTCTGATATTATAATCAGAGCTCCCCAGTTTCCTGTGGAAGATTTTTCAAGATTCAGCGGCAATAGTTAGCAAATTCTGTGACAAATTTTTCAAAATTATGGGGCAACTATGTGGCATATTTGCATAATTTTGCATAAAGTTTCGCACGTCCATCTATGGAAAAAACTCAGTTTTGTAAACTGAAAACCATTCATATTGTTTGCTTGTTTTTAAATAACATTTAAAATATACAAATAGAAAAATGTATCAAGTACAAAAATCAACAATTTATCAAGACAAGCCATTCGCTACAAACTTTTAATTGTGAAATGTCACTTTTGTTTTGAATTGTAAAAAAGTACAACCATATTTTTAGATTTTCTTGAGAAATTCCTTGTCATTTTTTTTTTAATTTATAATTCTGCTTTATTAGGAACTTCAAAGAGGATTACATTCAAGTACTGTAGATATTTATCTGTCCCCAGAGGGCTCATAAAAGTTTGTGCAATGGAGGGTGAAGTGACTTTTGCTATAAATGCCCTGAATATTAGTAATTTGTCATGCTATTAATTACACAGAAAGATGCTGTATGTGCAAGTATACTGCACAAATGGTAAAAGTTACAAAAAGGGGGTTGAGTTATCACAAGCTGAAACATACCAGCAGTAGTGCCACTCATCAAGGCTTCCAAGGAATTGAAATTCATGCCCTCTCTGCCAGCTGTGAGACACCAGCAGTTGAGGAATTCCAAAACACATCCAGATCTTTGTAGAGGATGTATGACTGGCCACATATACAGGTGCAAGAACCTTTATATAAAGATGAAATTCTTCTAAAGGAACATCGCTCCATCTAGGAATTATATCGATAATGATTTAAGTGATTTTTGAGGGATCAGGCATTCTGACTGCTTTCTCCGACAGCTCCAACTTCACCTCCCACCCTTTCATTTTAGGACAGAAGGAAAGGAGGTGGGACGAACAATAGAAGAAGGTTCCTCCGCAGGCTATTTGCAAGGAATGGGCCTGGAGCAGGAGCAGAGAGTGGGTTGAAACTAATGGAAGTCACAATTCCTGCAGCTTTGCTCAAAGGATTGAATTAAGCAGTGTTAAAGCTTTCAGGAATGCTGATTCTGTGGCAGACTGTAAAATATGCAACAAGCTAATTATGCAGTTTCTTCTGCAATTGCACTGGTTAAAAGATAGGAAACAGGAGTATGTTTAATGGTCAATTTTCTCAGTGGATAAGGGTTTATAGTGGGATCTGTACTTGGACTGGTGCTTTTCAATATATTTATAAATGATCTGGAAAGAAATACAAGTGAAGTAATTAAATTTGCAAATGATACAAAATTATTCAGAGTAGTTAAATCACAAGCGGACTGTGATAAATTGCAGGAGGAACTTGCAAGACTGGAAAACTGGGCATCCAAATAGCAGATAAAATTTAATGTGGACAACTGCAAGGTGATGCATAGAGGGAAAAATAACCCTTGCTGTAGTTACACGATGTTAGGTTCCATATTAGGAGCTACCACCCAGGAAAAAGATCTAGGCGTCATAGTGGATAATACATTGAAATTGTCAGCCCAGTGTGCTGTGGCGATCAAAAAAGCAAACAGAATTTTAGGAATTGTTAGGAAGGGAATGGTAAATAAAACAGAAAATGTCATAATGCCTCTGTACAGGGGCGGATTGGCCTATCGGGGGATCGGGCATCGCCCGGTGGGCTGGTCGCACTAGTCACGTGGTCTGCCGAGCGCACCGTGACAGAGCCGCGCTCGGCAGACCACGTGGTATCTCCTGGGCCGGCCTGGGCGGTGAATCCCCGGGCCGGTCTTCATCGGGAAACCGCCGCTGCCTCTGTATTGCTCCATGCACTGGGGTAGATTTTAATAAAGTATGCCTGTGCGAACAAGAGTACACCGGATTTTAATAGATACGTGCGTAGCCACGCTAATCCTTTAAAATCCGGGGTCGGCAGCCTGCGCGCGGCCTCGGAGAGAACTTTCCTTTCACCCCCCCGCACCTTCCCCTCCCCTCCCTTCCCCTACCTAACCCACCCCCCCCCCCAGCCCTATCTAACCCCCCTACCTTTGTTGCAAAAGTTATGCCTGCCCGAGGCAGGCGTAACATGTGCGCGCTGGGTCGGCTGCCGGCGCGCCATGTTCCGGTCCGGGGGCTGGTCCGGAGGCCACAGCCACGCCCCTGGAATGCCCCCTGGCCGGCACCACGTCCCCCAGAATGCCCCCGAACGTCGTGCCACCCCCCCCCCCTGACACGCCCCCCCCCCAGCAAAGCCCCGGGATTTACGCGCATCCCGGGGCTTGTGCGCGCCACCAAGCCTATTCAACATAGGCTTGGCGCGCGCAGGGGGAGGTTGGGGCAGGTACCCCTTTGAAAATCTGCCCCACTGTGTACAATTCTGGTTACCACATCTCAAAAAAGATATAGTTGCACTGGAGAAGGTACAGAGAAGGGTGACCAAAATGATAAAGGGGATGAAACAGCTCCCCTAGGAGGAAAGGCTAAAGAGGTTAGGGCTGTTCAGCTTAGAGAAGAAACAGCTGAGAAGGGATATGCTAGAGGTGTATAAAATCATGAGAGGTCTAGAACGGGTAAATGTGAATTGGTTATTTACTCAGATAATAGAAGGACTAGGAGGTACTCCATGAAGTTAATAAATAGCACATTTAAAAAAAATCTGAGAAAATTTGTTTTCACTTAACACACAATTAAGCTCTGGAATTTGTTGCCAGAGGTTGTGGTGATGGCAGTTAGTGTAGCTGGGTTTAAAAAAGGTTTGGATAAGTTCTTGGAGAAGTCCATTAACTGTTATTAATCAAGTTGACTTAGGGAATAGCCACTGCTATCACTGGCATTAGTAGCATGGGATCTACTTAATGTTTGGTTACTAGTGAGGTACTTGTATCCTGGATTGGCCACTGTTAGAAACTGAATGTTGGGTTTGATAGACCCTAGGGTCTGACCTAGCATGGTAACCTCTTATGTTCTTATACACCAAAGCATATTTCTGGCTTATCCTGTCACCTTATCCACCAATTTGATTCTCTTGAGGTAAGCAGAAACCAACATCCCCAGATCCCAGCCTTATTTGATTTATAGAATTTCACCTCCTATACTATACCATCCCCTTGAGTTTTGCAGCCCAAATGCATAACCTTAAATTTTTTACCTTTAAATCTTAGCTGCCAAACTCTACACAATTTATTGAACTTCGCTAGATCCCTTCCTCATGTTTTCCGCACCTTCCTGGGTATCTACTCTGTTGCAGATTTTGGTATCATCTGCAAGAAGACAAATCTTCCTGACAGTCCTGCAATATCACTTACGAAAATGTTGAAAAGATTAGTAGTGTACTAAGGACTGAACCCTTCATCATACTACCGGTACTTCTCCTCAGAGAACTCCATTTGCCACTACTCTTTGTCATCTCCCACTCAACCAGTTTCTAATCCAATCAATCAATTTAGGGCCCCATAGGACACTCACGTTATTTCTAAATCACCTATACCTTATTGACATCCAAGTACACTACCTCTAAAGCTCTCCCCTGATCTATCTCTCTGGTGAATCAGGCAAAGAAACTGATCAAATTCATCTGACAAGACCCACCTCGAGTAAAAATATGCTGCCTCAGATCTTGTAATCCATTGGATTCCAGAAACAGCATTCTCCTCTGTTTGAACAGCAATTCCATTAATTTTCTCATCAGAGATCAGACTAACTGGCCTATAGTTCCCAGCATCCTCTTTACTTAAACTTTTGCAAAGAGGAAACACATCCACCTTTCTCCAATCCTCTGGAACTATTCCCAACTCTAAAGAAGCATTGAAAATGTCATCCAGGAAAGCTTCCAGAACGTCTCTAAGTTCCTTAACAGATGTATCCCATCCGGCCCCATCGCTTTATCTGCCTTTAGGTTACTGCTGTTTATGCGTGGAGGCAGATATTTTATAAAGTATTTGCGTACGCTGCTTTAGAAAATACTATGTGTGCATATTTTGAATGAACAGTTCACTGACAGCTCCACCATTTGCCTCCCAAATTCCACCAGTTCACCTAATGCAGACCCTCCACCAGTTCACCCCCCACCAATTAAGCTGATCTCCCACCCAAAACTACGGACAAAAGACAAGTGTGATTTCATTTACACAACTCAATTAGCAGGTGTAAAAGGGTGCATATAAGATAAGTAATGAATGTGCATGTACAGCTTACATAAAAACTTTTGTACAAACTACTAAAGCCTTCTTTGGAATGCCCCCTAAACTACCCCTTATTGTGTACATTTATGCCCAACACTGCTAGTATGTGCAACTTCAGGCTATGGTTTTGTAATTTTCTTTTTATTGACGTTTATATACATAATAATCAACACCAACAAATGTGTTTGACATAATGCTGGACTTGAACATATGTGTAATAGGCATGCAGTAAACCTACATTTTTCTTTCAGAAGTGCAAAATCTATCCATCCCTGAGGGTTCAACAATTGGCCTATTTGTGTCAACCCCATCTTTTCCCCAGGTTGAAAATTACTCCCCTCCTTTCCTGCTATAAATTCAGCATTAAATCTTAGTGGCATGAGCAGTGAAAATTTACTCTGTGATGAAAGCTGATCTCTAAGGAATACCACACCTCCAATGTGCACTTAACATATGGACTGAGTACCTACCACCTTAGGACAGCTTCCTCCTTTCAATATCCAAGGATAAATATGTAAACTAGTATTTCCCAACAAACACTGTTCCATATTCACCCATCTTCATGCCACTCCAACATAGCTCTTAGTTGAGATAGTTTATAGTATTTTTTCCATATTTGCGACCCGTAAGCCACCCATTTCTCTCAGATAAGTACATGATTTTCTTTGAACCCTAGATGGTTTTTGCTGCCAGATAAAATCCAAAACCTTTTTCTGTATCTTATTCAACATTGCCCCAGGAACAGCAATCGGGAATGTTTAAAATAGATAACCCAACCACGGTAAAGCATTCATTTTAAGCGTAGCCATGAAAGGTTAGTGTGGCTCCAATTCTGCAAATCTATAATTATGGAGCTTAACAAAGAAGAATGGCTATCCCTGGTAACTTTCACCCACAGATACACTTTAGAAGGTATTGAGTCTATTTAAAAGGAAAATTGCTTTTCAAATGTGTAGCCAGCAAATCTGGAATATTAATATTGAAAATCTCAGATGAATTCATGTTCACCTTCACCCCCGCTGAAGTTCTGAAATCAGAATAGGCAAAGAAGCAACAGGATTAGCCAATGTGAACATGACATTATCCACAAAAAGTCATATCTTACATTTAACACTCTCCTAAGATTATCAGATGTTCTCCATCTCATTATAAAGACTGAATGATGTTCATGGATCAACAAAGACATCACCTTAGCCAGCCTGTCTGCCAATATTTTAGCTAGAAGTTTAACGTCCATATTCAATAAAGATATCTGTCCATATGTTCTGCAGATAGTTTTGTCCCTGCCTTATTTAGGCAACACCATTATTCCCGCCAGGAGGTGGCAATTTCCCATTGGTTAGGAGATAGTTAAACAACTCTCTCAATGGAGGTATGAACCAACTCTCAAACTGCTTATAAAAATGGGCCATGTACCAACCTAGGGATTTATTGGCTTTCAGGCCCCTAATAGCTAAATGTATCGCATTCTCAGAGATTTCCCTATTCAATTCTTCCTGTTGTTCCAATGTAACTCAGGCAAGGATATCCCCTCTAAGTAATTAGTAATATCTTCTTTCCCTATAGATCCATCCTGAACCTATGAAGGATCTGACCACGGTCAGACAAGTCTCCTATATAGTCCCGTATTTTGTGGATTTGTGTGCGAGTCATCTGTTTTTTCAACTTATAAGCCAATAACTTAGAGGCTTTGTCACCATGTTCAAAATATGCTCGTTTTACCCGAAGTATCTGAAAGTTAATACTATCTATAGTTAGTTCTTCCAATTGTGCCCTCAACTGCTCTAACTTCCACAACATTCTAACCAATCTTGTTTTTTTATGATTCCTTTCTAGTGCCACTATCAGCTATCTTCGCCTTTTCCTTTTGTGAAGCTGATATGATCCAGTTACCTCTCAATACATTCCTTAAGCAATCCTGCAGTACTGAAGGAATAACGTCAACTGTATATATTATTTCATCTTCTGATAGATCATTTTGAGTATCTTTTCATCCTTTAACAAAGTATCATTAAAATTCCAGAACTTCTTTGGCGTATACTGCCTAAAACTGTTAATTTCATTCCAGACTGGATCATGGACCATTCAGCCCCTACCCTCAATATAACCACTGGCTACCTGTCTCATTAATGAAAGAGCTAAAAAAAAATCATAATTAGCATGTGGTATAGAATAAAATATCTAATCTTTAGTTGTCATATGTAAGACTGTCCACACATCCACAATTTCCAAGAGGTCAAGTATCTCAATTAATCTCTTCTTCTGTGTTTTTTGGCAATGTACAGATGATTGTGTGTTCTCCAAATCTAGGCAGACCATTAAATTAAAATCATCTCCCATAATTAGTTTACCCTTAGCTAAATCTACCAGTATTTTATTAAGGTCAGCATAAAAGTCACCCTGATTTTGATTTAGTGTGTACACTTTTGCCAGCATGACCATAATCCCTTCAATGAAAGCATTTAGGAGCAGAAATCTACTCTCTCTCTATCCTTTTTAATGCTCTTGATACTGATATTTAAAGACTTAGGCAACAGAATATCTACACTATCACACTTCTTCCTTAAGGAAATTCAAAGTCAACAGGATCTGAATGAAATCTTTATTCCACAGTCATTTTTCATCCTGATTCTGAAAGTGTGTTTCTTGTATAAAAGCTATGTCAGCCAGCGGCTCATGAAGTTCTTTGAATAATAGTTGTCTTTTAAACTGAGTACTAACAACTCAAACATTCAAAAAGCTTTTTGTTGGCAATAAAGGGACAACACCTCCCAAATGCCCCTCTGTCAACATATTTCTCTCCCTTTCCCCTCCCCCAAGCTCACCTCCCTTATACCCTTCCCTCCCAGCTCCCCACCCCAACCTCCCACCCAGGACACCACTCCTCCTAAAAATCCCCAACCCCTTATTCTTAACCCCATCCCCCCTTCTCTCCACTAACACCCTCTCCATTCCCACACCTACCAGAACCAACAGAACACCTAAGACGGAACGCTCCCATTCCCAGATATGGAACCACACATTTATAATAACAATGTAACAGACTAAAGGCGATTAGAGCCACAAACCCCATAAACGAACCTCAAAGCTCCTTTACAATAACCGTCCAATACAGGCCCAGCTAATCAACGTCAATCCCAGGTCATGCACTGCTCATTACTGATAGCCGTTTGTATTGATCTCTCCAATAGACCAGTTATAGCACTGATCCTCAGGTTTTATAAGATTTTCTGCCTGAGGGTACATGCTGCCACTTAGAAAAAGTTTTCTTCACTGAAGCAGGCACCTCCGCGGATTTTCCAAGGTCCTCCAAGAGTAGACCAGTTACATCAAGGCCCACCTTCTGCAATTTCCTCTTTAGTTTTAACCTTATAACTTAACCTGCTCACTGTAAATAACAGGGCAAAGGGAGAAAGCTACTTGCAGAGCACATTTTCCCTGCGAAGTTTGGCAGTAACCTCTCATAGTTCTCCCTGCTTACATAGAATACATGGAGACAAATCACTGGAAAATTAATCAGTTTATGGCCTTCCCACACAAAATGACCGTGTGCTCAGGCCTTAGCTAAGATCCTCATTTTAATAGGGAAATCTCATAAACAAGCAATTATGTCCCTCTTTAGGCAACAGGGCGGACCAGAATTAAGCAGTCTACTTCAGGCTTTTACAAAATACTACCTGCATGTATACCTGCTACTTTCACATGTAACCTCCAATTTTACATGCTAAAACCTTTTAAGCATCACCCCTCTAAAGCATGCTCTGTACTCCCTATCTTAAAAGGAAAATGGGACATTTTTCAAAAGGAAAGACTAAAGGGCCTATGTATGTACGAACGTGTGTTGGCATTAATGCAGGCTTTGGCTAAGACCCATGTACTAATCTATGCACACTATTTATAAGCACATTAGCTTTACTGATGTGCACTCTGCGTGCGCCGACGCCCGCAACCTTCACCCGTTCCCTCCCAGGCCGCTCTGATTTTAGAGTGGCCTCAGAGGGAACTTCCTAACCTAACCTCCCTTCCCCTTCACCCAACCCTCCTGCCCCCTAGCCCTATACTAAATCCCTCCCCCCCCCCCCCCCCCCCCCCCCCCGACCTTTATTTTACCTGTTGCGTCTGCCGGCATGCGTTCCTCCAACATAGCAGCAAATGGCCTTTGGCCCCACCCCCCAGACCACCCCCTCCCTTTTTTTGAAGCTCCGGGACATATGCATGTCGCCGGGCCTTTCTAAAATAGGACCAGCGCGCGTAGGTTTTTGAAAATCTGCCCCTATGTTCCTGTGCCCACTCTGCAAAATGTCTCTGGCTAAAATCCCATGCTCATGCAGACCACCTTCCACAGTGTGCTACTGCATTTGCCCAACAAGACTATGTCCATCTGATAAACATCCAACCCTTGCTGTCTCTGCCATACTCAATTCCCTCACCAAACTTCCCCTCACCTCTCTCCTCACCTTCACTCTGCCCAGACTATAGCTAGCTATTTCCATGACAAGATTCACAAAATTAGTCTTGAGTCCTCAACCAGGTGACCTTTATCTGCCTCTCCCCTTCCCCTAGCCTCCACCAGTCTCTCCTCATTTCCTGAAGTCACAGTGGATGAAACTGCTCATCTTCTCTCTTCCTACAAACTCACTACTTGTTCCTCTGACCCTGTCCCCACCTAACTCCTCATCTCTATTTCCACTGCAGTCATCTATTCCATCTGTCACTTCCTCAGTCTATCAGTCTCCACTACTACTGTTCCTGCAACCTTCAAACATGCCATGATCATACCACTGGATCCTACCTGTCCTGCCAACTATCATCCCATTTCCCATCTCCCTTTTGCCTCTAAACTAATTGAATGTGCTGTTCACTGCCACTGTCTTGACTTTTTTAAATCTCAAGCCAATCTTGATTGACTCCAGTCTGGTTTTCACCCTATACATTCAACTGAAATGGCCCTTGCCAAAGTTTCCAATGACCTGTTTATTGCTAAAGCCAAAAATATTTACTCTGTCCTTATCCTCCTTGACCTTTCTGCTGCTTTTGACACTGTTGATCATCACCTACTCTTTGATACTCTGTCCTGTCTTGGTCTTACCTCTCCTATCACACTTTTAGCACTTCCTCGGGTGGTTCCTCCTTTACTACCATTCCACTATCAATTGGTGTGCCTCATGGTTTTGTCATGGGCCCTCTTCTCTTCTCCCTATAGACTAACTCCCTTGGTAAACTGATTTTCTCTCATGGCTTTCAATACCATTTTTATTCTGAAGACTCTCAGATATACCTTTCTACACAGAAATGTCACCAGAAATCCAGTCCTGGATCTTGGCCTGCTTGTCTGACATTGCTGCCTGGATTGTCCACCTCTGCCTTAAACTCAACACGGCCAAGACAGAGCTCCTTATCTCCCCCCCCCCCCCCCCCCAAGCCCATCTCTCCTCTTCCTCCTTTCTCTATGTTAGGATTTCACCTGTGACACAGCCTCATCTTACCCTGCTGCCTTCTGCAACGATGCCTCCCCACCAGCAGAGGCCTCCAGTAAGCTCTGCTCCCAATTAACCGGAGCTGTCTCCTCACTGGTCACCTAATTCAGCCTGTGGTGCAGCTTCCTCTCCACCAGAAGTCCTCAGGAGCTTATATTCCAGCCTTGCCAGGTTCCTCTTCTCTGCCTGCACCACACCTAAGCTCCAGCCCCATTTAAACCTGCCTTGCCAGAACCTAGATGCCTTCTCATAGAGTTACATTTGGCTCCCTGACCTAGCCACTGTTATTCTCATTCTTTGCCTTGTTGCCTTTGTGCCTTCTAGTCTCTTGTCTTGTGGCCTATCCAGGCCCCTTCTTGCCTTGTGGCCTCTGGGCCTTCTAGACTCTTGCCTTGTGGCCTATCTAGGCCTACTTCTTGCCTTGAGGACTCTGGGCCTTCTTGCTTTGCAGCCTATCTTGGCTCAGCCTTGCTTTGTGGCCTCTGGACCTTCCTGCTCCTTGCCTTGTCTTGCAGCCTCCGGGCCTTCTTGCTCACTTACTCCTTGTTTAGTGCCCTCTGGGTCTTCTTGCTTAGTGGCCTTTGGGCCTCCTACTACCCTGCCTTTGGCCCTTTGTGTTTTTTGTTGTGTGTTGCCTGTCTCGGTCTAGTCTTGTCTTGCCCCATGCCTGTCTGGTCCAGTCTTATGTCTGCCACTCATGTCTCTGTCTAACCCGTAGGCAACCTTTGCTTATTCCATTAGTCTTCTATCTCCAGCTGTCTCTCCACAGCCTTGCCTGGTCCAGCCAGTCTACAGACTTTCCTAAACCAGACTCACCATGTACTGCTGCCACACTGACTCCCAGAACCCAAAGGTCCAATCTGCAGAGGAGGGGGCTGGCTAGGCAGATGATCAGCCTTTGTCCTGTCCAGCTTCTTGTCTTGTTATCCTATACTGCTCCTTGGGTGGGGTACCCTGGATCTAGGCCAGCACCTTGTAACACTTTATTTATGTTATACAATCATTCTCCCGGTTCCCTCAGTTCATAACTTAGGAGCCATCTCTCCTCTATGCATATGGAAAACTCTGCTAAAACATGAAGTTTCTTTCTTGATAACAATCGCCAAAATCCATCCCTTCCTTTCTGAACACACTACCAGAACCCTTATCCACTCTCTCACCTCTTCTCGCTTAGACTATTGGAACTCGTCATCTCTCTCCACTACAATGTATCTTAAATACAGCTGTGTGACTTATCTTTTGCCAAAGTTGCTACACTCACATAACCCCTCTTCTGAAGTCACTATATTGGCTCCCTATCTGCTCCCGCATACAATTCAAGCTCCTCTTTCTCACCTACAAATGCCTTCTCTCTGCAGCACCTCTCCTCCCTTATCTCTCTCTACACCCCTCCTCATACACTCTACTATTCAGACAAATCACTCCTATCTCTGCCCTTCTCCTCCTCTGCCAATTCCCGACTCCGTGTGTTCCATCTGGTTGCACCGTGTGTTTGGAAGTGTCTTCCTGAACTGGTGCATAATGCTCCCTCTCTCACTGTGTTTAAATTCCATATAAATACCTACCTTTTTGAGGATGCTTTTAAATCTTATGCATGATTTTCTGTTTTTAGCCTCATTAACTAACTTTCTTTTTCTTTTCAACCATTGTCTTACTTTATGACATGCCCCAAGTCTGTTGACATGTATGTTTGTCTTATCAAATTGTAAGCTCTATTGAGTAGGGACTGTCTTTTTTGTGTGTCTGTACAGCATTGTGTATGTTGTTCTGTGCTACAGAATTGTTAGGTAGTGGTAGAAGTCATGGTAATATTTACATACATATACATACACATAGATTGGGTCTAAGAACCAGGTTAATTTACATAGCATGGCTAACCTGAAAGCCAGACCTGTTTGTGGTCCTCAAGAACTGGAGTTGCTTATTCCTGAGTTAAACAATATGGGACAGCATGAAAAAGAATCAAGAATTTTTTTCTCATAGCAAGGCTGTACACTCTGACTCAACATTTTTAAGAGCTAATGCCATCAACATAATGGCTATTAATGGGTATGGTAGTATAATACACTAATAAACAGGATGAAAGAGACACAGGGAAGAGGACTGAACCCAATTAGCCTTTTTCCATATAAAACACAATATAACAATAAAGAGCATATCATCTATGTTGCACTTAAATAGTCTTGTTTTTTCCCATGTGGTAGTGTAGAATAGCCAACATGTTTTCTTGAGCACATCAGACAGAGAGGCTCATTTGTTTTTCTTTATTTTTTTATGACTCCTCTGGCTGCACAATACTGTGCTGAATCAGACAGTGACTGCAGAATTCTAATTAACATAGCTCAAATCTAGAAGCCTGAAGCTGAACAGGTCACTTTACTAACATCCACATGCTACTCACTTCACCTCGCTGCAAACAAATACTAATATTTTGAGGCATATGATGTTATCGATTGAATGTTATTAGTTGGGGTTCCAAAGTTGCCAGGGCTGAAGTCTGACAAATCCATTGATTACTTTAAGTACATAGCACTCGTACAGGTAAAGAATGGGACCACAGTGCAAAGAGTAAACTGAAATGAGAGATTCTGTAAAATATTACAACAAAACGTTTCTCAGCAAATACCAAGCTAAACTTTATAGGTGGCAGAAAGAAATGTTTTTTTCCTGGACTTTTTAAAAAATGGTGATGCTTGCTGTTGCTAAAACATCGGGATTTGGAAAAACATAAAAATTAGCTTAATGAAAGACTTTTCTTGCCCAAAAAAGGCTCTTGAAGTGTATGTGTTTAACTCCCTTCCACCAATCACTAGGTAGTATTGGAATGAATCCCACTCCTTCCTACAGTTTACTATGTGGGACGTGTTTCTGAAGTCAGGGGCCTGGTGACTATCCTATCAGAGTATGGGTAGGAAGACTGGAAATTCTTCCTCTACAGAGTTAACTTGATAATAATAATACTGACACGGCAGATGTGACACTTCCATTCGGATAGTCTGTTTGTACCTATCAGAGTGTACCAGTCACCGCCTAAGTAATACCAGTAATAGGAGATAGACAAAATTTACAGGATTCTGTTGAAATAAACCCTAGCTAGAGAATAATGAAATTTACTCGAAAAGGATATACAAACCCTAATATATATATATATATATATATATATACAATAATTAATACAACACAAGATTCAATACAAAGAAAATAGGCTACCAGAACACCGCTTAATTTTCCCTGCCTTGGAATCATGTAAGAGTCCCTAGTTTTCATAGATCTCTCTTCCTCTCCTCACAGTTCATCTTCCGCATACATACTGCCCTCTCATTTGTTTCCCCAAGTTTCTCACAATCTTCTCAGTTCCTTCATGACTGGGAATTCACATCTGTCCATCTCTGCACCAGCTGGGGCCCTCCCCTTCTTCTATACTAAAAGAAATTAGTTGAGAAGAACTAAGATGCACACACATTTAAAAAGAACATCTCATATCTTTTATATACAAGAGAGAGAAGCAGCTTTATGTTTATATATTGTTATATTTATCGTATTATCAAAATTACTGCTAATCAAGGTACACCATATAACTGAAAAACATGACAAAGCAAGTGCATGTAAAAGTGGACTCCTTGACATTCTTAGATTGAGAGAACCATAGAACAGAAGTCCGTGATTCTGGTAATTGTCAAGTAAAACCACTTATTATCTATTAAGTTTGCATAATAGGGTTATCCATAGACAGCAGGATGAATCAGCTGTAATGCACGAGTGACATAATCCGATGGCGCCAAACCAGACCCAACTCTCAGAGTTCAGTAAAAGTCTTACTGAGTATGCATAGACATTCCCGCATGCACACACTGCCCTGCGAGTCCCTTGGTCTCTTCTAGAGTTTAAGCTTTAAAGAGGTTATTTATTTATTTATTTAGACATTTTATATACCGTCATTCCATATACAGATCACAACGGTTTACAAAGTGACATTCATAATTATGACTTAAACAAACAATGATTGGTTACAGATGTAGTATTCCTGTACAAATATTGTTATCTATTAATATCTATCTTGTGAATTTTATATTACATATTAATTATTTCTCTCACTGGATTTATTTAATGGACTCTACAGGGAGGCAGACAGATAATAAGTATGGCTGTCAAGGAGACCACTTTCCATACACTGCTTTGTCATAGGTAGCCTGTACAGAATGGCAGTTGCTATTCCCCTTAACAGAAGGCTTAGGGATAGTCTGTATGGAACAGCAATGGCTACTATCCTTAACAGAAGGCTTAGGGATAGTCTGTATGGAACAGCAATGGCTACTATCCTTTAAAAAAAAAACCAAAAACAAACCTTGCTGTGCAACCTAGATGGATTATTTTGGTCTTTACCTGCTGTCAGTCACTATGTTACTATATTATTTCTTGTGACCTTCTTCCTAACACTGATGGCCACTACCTTATCCAAAAAGCACAAGTAGCAGAGACCTTCCACATGAGAGGTATGATGAGGCAAGTCTAGCTGATAATCTGAAGGAATCCTGATGGAATTCTCCTCCCCTGACAATAGGAGTATGCTGAGCCAGGAACCCAAAGTGTTACCGCCAAGAGAGTTCCCAGGCGCCGGCGTTCCTCCTCCGCAGTGATTTCCTCCTTGGCGCGGCCCCGTGCAAATCGGGGTGAGGCCACGCCCCCTAATGACGTCAGACGCCGACGGAGCTCTGGTCCTCTGCGGGAAACTAGGGGTATTTAAAAAGACTCTTTTCTTCTCTTTGCTGTTTCGGCCACAAGTAGTTCTCGTTGCTGCTTGCTGTGATTCCTGTTATCTGCTGCCTGCCTTGACCCGAACTGCCTAGAGGATTATTCTTGCCTGCTGCCTGCCCTGACCTGAACTGCCTAGTGGATTATTCTTGCCTGCTGCCTGCCCTGACCTGGACCGCCTTGTGGATTATTCTTGCCTGCTGCCTGCCTTGACCTGGACTGCCTTGTGGATTATTCTTGCCTGCTGCCTGCCCTGATTTGGACTGCCTTTTGGGATTTCGTTGCTTGCTGCCGGTCCAGACCCAGATCGTTGACAACCTCTGAGCCTTCTCGAGACAAGGTAAGCGGTCTCTTGTTCTGGTTCCACACTTACCCATAACAGTTGGCCGAAGCCATGGAACTTCAAGCTATTCCTGGTTTAGCGTCCCGGCTACAACAACAGCAGGGGGTTCTTGATCAAGTCACTGGAGTACTAGACCGGCTAGTCACCCGCATGGATGCCTTGGCGCATACACCTGCAACTCCAGTAGCTCCCGTCAATGATGTACCTAGCCCGATACGATTACCTCCTCCACCATGATTCAACGGAACTGCTGCACAATGTCGGGGCTTCATTAATCAGTGTCATATGCACTTTTCACTTCAGCCATCTTCATTCCCTTCAGATAAGACTAAAGTTACTTTCATCCTGTCGTTATTGGAGGGTTCAGCTCTGGCTTGGGCTTCACCATTATGGGAGAGAGAGGACCCCATCCTTTACAATCTGGACAGATTTCTGAAAGAATTCCATCTCATCTTTGATGAACCAGGACGATCAACTTCGGCGGCCAACGATTTACTACAGATTAAACAAGGTTCTCGCTCCGAGGGTGAATATGCTATTCAATTTCGGACTTTGGCAGCAGAGCTCGCTTGGGGAGAGGACAGTCTCACCGCTATCTTTCGACAGGGATTGTCTGAAACCATCAAGGATGAACTGGCGGGCAGGGATCCTCCGGAGTCTTTGGAAGAGCTTATCCGTTTAGCCATTCGTTTGAATCTACGCTTTCAGGAAAGAGCAGCAACGAGAACTACTTGTGGCCGAAGCAGCAAACAGAAGAAAAGAGTCTTTTTAAATACCCCTAGTTTCCCGCGCAGGACCAGAGCTCCGTTGGCGTCTGACGTCATTAGGGCGCGGGGCCGCACCAAGGAGGAAGTCACTGCGGAGGAGGAATGCCGGCGCCCGGGAGCTCTCTTGGCGGTAACACAAAGATGATGAGGGAGACCAAGTAGGAGATCTCTGCTAATCCAAGGAAGAAACATCTGATAGAAACTCAGAATGAGCTGATCACACCTCTTCCCTTTCTGATATGTGAAGGGACTCCCTCGAGGGGGTGAATCTATCACTTAAGGGTAGGGACATAATCATAGAAACAAAACAGTAGGAAAAAGTTCATACAAACTATTGAGTCTGCCGATCTTTACAATCCCTGCTATTCCTTCAGAGATCCCCTGTGTTTGCCCCATGCTTTCTTGAATTCACTGTTCTGGCCTCCACCACTTCCATGAGGAGGTTATTCCATGCATCCATTATGCTCTCTGTAAAGAAATATTTCCTTAGATTACTCCTGACTCTAACCTTTTACCTCATCACAAGACCCCTTGTTCCAGAGCATATCTTAGAAGTATTGAAATGTCTCTATCGTATCTCCCCTATCCTGTTTTTCCTAGGTCATAGTTTTCTGTACCATATTCAACCGCTGATCTGTGACAATTATATCTTTAAATCTGTCCCCATATGCTTTATAACAAAGATCACTGACCATTTTAGTAGCCACTGCTGGAAGGCTCTGGGACTAGGCATGAACCTTTGAGAACTACGAGTAGCCCCACTGTGCAGGAACATTTCCTCCACTTTTTGGTTCCAGCCTCCTTCTCCGCTCTTCAGGGCTTAAGGAGGCAAAGAAATTCTTCTCTATGAGACTCTTTGTACTGAACTAGAGGATAAATATTCTCTTCAGGAAGCCAGATTGGTTCATCCTCACTAAGAGTTACTGATGCCAGTGGTATGGAATAGGAACTCAGAGCCATACTGACTGTGCCTGAAGAGGCAGGCTCTAACGTGCTCTGTGCTGCTTGCATCAACACCTATTGTTGACCAGCACTAGGGCTGATGGTTGGTATCAGCAAATTCCCCTTCTGCACCTCAGCCCTACTTTCCATGGTGATAGGACTCTTGTGCTTATGTGACAAGACACTCCACTCCAACTAATTGAAGGGTGACTGCATCTTGAGAGTGTGAGTTCCATGCTGATGAGACAGATGACACCATGGGTGGCTAGATGACTCAGCACTATGGGGGTCTTCCATTTCATGAACAATACTGGCATCTGTGCCAAGGAGGCTATCTCCTGCCTTCTTCTTCAGTATTGAGAGAGACAACCTCATAAGGGATCCCTCACATCATTTAGGTGCTCTTCTTGGCACCACTTTACCACACTCAGCCTCTGACCGATCCAAGAATCAACACTAGGCAGGGGGAGCCTTTCCAGATTTGCAGGAGAGACTTCTTGTACAAAGAGTCCAATGATTACTTGCTCTAGAAACAGAGCACCACACTGCCCTACACTGAGCCAAAGCTTCAGGCTCTCAGCATATGGCACTTTCTACAGGGCCTACATCCTCCAAGTACAATATTGTTGCACTCTCAGGGACATCCAAAAACAACTAACGATTGGAGGCATCATGATCCATGCCCACGCAGCGATAGCACACAGAATGTATTTCTGTAAAGGACATCCCGTGCCCACAAATGCAAGCCCTAAAACTACTCACTGCATTCTTTTTGGTTTTGGGCTTTTCCATTTTTTTTTTTTTTTTTTTAGAAATGAAAATTTTTGTGGCAGGGCTGCTGAGACAGCAGCAAAAAAAAAAAAAAAAAAAAAAAAGCAATAAGGCAGAATTAGGCCAACTATCAAGGCCAAAATAAAATTGTAACGAGAGAAATGGTAGCTCAGAAGAAGAAAGACTGAGGGCACGCAAGGCGGCTTACATGCGTAGGAACTCCTATGCATGTATAGGAAGACTTTTACTAAACTCTAAAAGCTGGGTGCATGTTGGTGCCACTGGATGATGTCAGCCACACATTATGGCTGATTCCTGCCTGCTTATCAATGGAGAAATATATATTATAAAGCAATGGAATATTTGTGCCTACCAAAAGGCACTGAGTTTGCAGGTCACTCACACATCTCACTCGGTCCTATGTTGAGGAAGTACGATACAGAGAACCACATCAGGTCATACCCATGTTTAAACATTAAGACTGACTTATAATAAGGACAGCTGAAAGCATTTTTCCTCATCAGAGAAGTATCACATAAGAAACATACAACCTAGAAAAGTTTAACTTCACCTCATGATTCTAAATATTACAAATGCATCTCTTTGACAAGGGAACTCTCCGACAATGGGAGAGGCACCTCTAACTGTCCTTATAAATATCAATTAGATAGCAAGAGTAGTGAGAGGAATAGTCCTCTTACTCTGTTGTCAAAAACATTATAGTATTTTTCATTTGTCTACTTCTCAGACTGTGATGCCAGATTGTGACTGGGGAATATTTTTAGGTCTATAAATAAATATGTGTGTACAGAGAGTGAGTCAGCTGATTGGGTGGTGGTCCACTGTGATGTTTAATCAAAGTCCCAATCTGTTTTCCCTTACAAATATAATTCTTATACATTATCTTGAATAATGATATTCCTAAAAAGGTAAGCTATTGCATTATCAGAATATTTTTCGTTCAAACTAGTTATGGAAGATGCTTGGCAAACTAAAAAAAAAAAAATCCCACACTAGAAACAAAATCTCTTGGAAAAAAAAAATAAAAGAACATTCATTTTAAAAAGTCTTATTTTTTGTTGCTGATGTATCTTATCCTTGAATTATGAGAACAGATGCAGCCTCAGCATATTAAACTAGAGGACATCTCTAATTTATTTTTCCTGTGCTTTCACCACATAGGACCACAAGTACTGGTTTGACATCTGTGAAATAAACAAAGATGCTGTCATATCTTCAATCATGTGTCTACTACTACGATTACATTTGTACTTAGAGGATCAAGAAATTAAAAGGCAACCATGGTGCAAAATTTAATGCTATAGTTGTTTGCTCACATTCTTTATGACGGTGGACTCTGGATGAGCAAGATGTCATTACTTAGGCACTGTGCTGCCAAAGGCACACAACATTTTATCTGGCGATGTAGCACTTAAACAGAAAGACATCCGTGTTAGAATACGCCAGTGTTATAAAGTGCTGTACACTCTTCAGGCATAAATAGTTCTTAGAATTGTTGTTCTCTCTTTTCCCCCAATGCTTCTTAGCCAGGTAGCTATTCCATTGCTCCACATCCATGCCCAGAAGGAGTCATCGTTAAAAGTATGGAACAACAGAAGTAGTCTTGTTAAACACATACTTAAAACGTGAGAAGGGAAATCTGGCATTTGTAGAAATTTACTGTTACAATTATCATGAAAATGTTATATGCTCCCATCAGTGTGGGCTTCTAATCAACCAGAATGCAAGAAATTGTAATGTGTTACATGACGAATGGATAATTATTGAGCAAGAAATTACATTTCTGGAGTTCTACCTCTTGTGTACACTTGACAATTCTCCCTCCTCCTTTCCTGTAGGGCATATTCAGTGCCAAAAGACATCCAGCAGGGTTCACTGAAAACAGAGGTCTCCCAGCCAGAGGAAAGTATAATTAATAGGTTTGGGTCAGAAAAAGCTATTTTTGTCTACCATTATAGCTGTCTGTTCTAACTTTTCTCCTTCCTGATAGGGGGAAGGGGGAAGAGTAACAGCCTAAAACCTGCTATATGAAAGTCATACTTTGTTTCACAATGATCTAGAAAATTTCCATTTGAATTTAAACACCACAGTGTGTTCCTTCATTACAGAAATAAACTTGAAAGATGTGCTGAGCTATGTAAAAGTCTCTGATAGATGGTGAATCGAAGAGTCCCTGCGCAATGGATGCAAAACACAGATCTTCTCAATGCAATACTGCTCAAAGTTGAGTTAAGGAATTTGGGTCTATGCTTCATGGATAAAATGTTTTTAAAATGCAAACAAAAAAAACCCTACTAAATGTTTGAGGATTTCAGGGACATCATCTATTAATGGATATTTGGGATCAATGATTTATAATCATTTGTGCCAAGACAGTATGGTAATACAGATACATATATGATAGTCCCACTTATCTAACATTTTTTTCTTTAAGATATGATAAATATCTAAGGCTGAAATTGTTTGGTGGATGATGTTTTCTTCCCTATGTAATGTCATTTTTTGGGCTCTGTTTCGCTAGAAATTTTCCATACATACTGTAAAAGCACCAAAATAAAGGTTAAAAAAAAGTAGTGTCAGTTTCACAAGGTACACGTTAGCAGCGTTGGCCGCGGCAAGCCGCAACCGGGACCGGGTGTCATGGCCGCCGGCTGCGGCCGACCGCGACTGAGGCCAGGCCGACGGGCGCAGCAAACTTAACTCACCCGGGTATGGTCGAGGGTGCCTGCAGGGGCAGGCAGCCCTTCTTCTTCCCTCTCCCAGCCGCTGCCATCGCTGAGTTTGGCAGCGTGGCTCTGCGGCGATCCGGCTCCTCCCCCTCTGCTCTTTAGAGCCACGCGCGCGGCTGAGGGATATTCTTAAAGGGGCCATGGCAGGAAGTGTCATGGCTCCCCCTGAAGCTCCTCCCCTTGCTTCCAGTACTTAAGGCAAGGGCTGAGCATTCAGTCCTTGCCTTGGTATTGAGGTTCCTGCCTGAGTGTGTTCCTGGCTCTTGGTTCTTCATCCCGCTCTTCTCCCCTGCTCCGTGGATTGATTCTTGGCTTCTGACCTCTGGACTGGTGGACGTGTCTTCTCCTGGCTTGATCCTGGTACGGCGTTGGACCCTTCTCCTGGCTTGACCCCGGAACTGCATTGGACCCTTCTCCTGGCTTGACCGCGGTACGGCTCTGGATCCTTCTCCTGCTTTGACTCTGGACTGTACTCGGATCCCGCTGGTATATTGATTCTCGGACTGGCTTTGGACTCTTCTTCGACTCCGTCCTCAGACTGTTTCGACCTGCTGGAGGCACCAGCCATCTGGAACCCACAACCTGCAGGAGGCGCCTGCATCCAGACCTTCTACAGTCTTCAGAGGAGTCGCCTAAGTCCCAGCGGCCGGACCCCTACGGACTCCTCCTGGGGGGGTTGCGTGCTTCCAGGGTGAAGTCTTCTAGCAAGTCTCTTCAGTCCAAGCGGCCTCGCCCTTCGACGGTAGCCATCTACCTCGAAACAAGGGTCCACTTTCATAACAGAATACCAAGGCCATGGACCCGGCAGAGGCCTCGGCTCAGCAAGCCATTCCAGGACTGGCCCAGAAGGTCATGGAACTACAACGTATTCTGGAATCCATGGCTTCATCCCTAGAACAACTTAACGCACGTCTGGACTCCATGGCAGCTGCTCAGGCTGCCTCTGCCGCTGTGCCAGCGTTGACGTCAAACACCGCCCGAACAACAATTCCGCTACCCATACCTCCACGCTATGCAGGGGATCCTCAGTTGTCAAGGATTCATTGATCAGTGCAGCACGCATTTTCAACTTCAAGCCTCTTCGTTTCCAGACGATCTCACTAAGACTACCTACATTCTGTCGCTCTTGGAGGGGAAGGCCCTGGCATGGGCTTCTCCCTATTGGTGACGATCAGATCCAATCCTGCAAGATCTTCAAAAGTTCTTGGAACTTTTCCTTGCAGTTTTCAATGATCCTGGGAAGCAGGTAGTAGCCGGTTCTAAACTTTTGCAACTTCGACAAGGAAACCAAGCCCTCGCAGACTACACCATCGAGTTCAGAACACTGGCTTCGGAACTCACTGGGAGGAGAACTGTTTGCGTTCCATATATCTGGAGGGTCTGTCGTCGAAAATCAAGGACGAGATGGCAGCACGTGAACTACCAAGGTCCTTAGACTCTATCATAGACTTAGTAACTCGGATAGACCGTCGCCTGCAAGAAAGAGCTCGTGAGGGAGCTAACTCCAGAAGAACCAGCTCTTGGAACTCTCCTCGTCCAGTACCGACTGTCTCACAAACTACATCTGCTTCCGGAGGAAATATAGAAGAACCTATGCAACTGGGGCGTGGTCCTCTTTCTCCTGAGGAACGACAAAGACGCCGTTGTGCAGGCCTCTGCATGTATTGTGGAGGAACGGGTCATCTCAAAGCCCGTTGCCCGATCCGTCCGGGAAACTTCAAAGCCTAGCTCCGGCGGGGGAGTAACCCTAGGCATTACCTCTCCAGCTCCCCCACTCACTCTTCGGATCTCTTTGGCACTGAAGGACCTCCAATTCTCCACCATGGCCTTAGTAGACTCTGGTGCAGGCGGGAGTTTCATCCTTCAAGATATCATGGAGAAACTCCATATTCCTCTTCAACTTTGCCCCACGCCATTGATCATATCCTCTATTCATGGAGATCCTCTACCAGGAAGGATAACCCATCAGACTGTTCCTCTGGAGTGTCACATCGCCCCCAAACATTACGAACAAATTTCATTTTATGTCATCCAGAAAGTCATACATCCCGTGGTATTGGGTATTCCCTGGTTACAACGTCATAACCCTCAGTTTGATTGGACAACCCTGAAACTTATGCAATGGGGATCTTCTTGTCAAGAGACTTGTCTACGGGGATCCATACCAACCGACAGCTATGTCTGCATCGCACGGCTTGAAGGTCTGCCCGCACCGTATAGTCAATTTGCTGCTATCTTGCCTCCGCATCGAGAGTTCGACTGTGCCATTAACTTAGTTCCAGGAGCCTCGCCTCCCCGAGGGAAGGTCTATGCATTATCCGCTTCAGAGACTCAGGCGATGACCAGCTATATTCAGGAAAATCTACAAAAGGGGTTCATTCGATGCTCTACTTCGCCAGCCGGAGCTGGTTTCTTCTTTGTAGGAAAAAAGGATGGAACTCTGAGGCCATGTATTGATTTCTGCGGACTCAATGCTATCACCATCAAAGATCGCTACCCATTGCCTCTGATCGCTGAACTTTTTGATCGTTTACAAGGGGCCCAGATATTTTCCAAATTAGACCTCCGAGGAGCCTACAATCTAATCAGAATTTGTGAAGGTGATGAATGGAAAACTGCTTTTAATACTAGAGATGGACATTACGAATACCTGGTTATGCCGTTTGGATTAACTAATGCCCCTGCAGTATTCCAACACTTTGTTAATGAAATATTCCGAGACCTACTGTACATCTGTGTTGTGGTCTATTTGGACGACATTCTTATTTTCTCAGCCAATTTACAAGCACACAGACAACACGTCCTTCAGGTGTTACAGCGGCTAAGGGAGAACAGACTGTATGCTAAGCTTGAAAAAAGTATTTTTGAAAAAGAGTCTTTACCCTTCCTGGGTTACATTATATCTAAACAAGGATTTCAAATGGATCCCGCCAAGCTGAAATGCATTAAAGAATGGCCTCAGCCTAATGGACTGCGTGCGCTTCAGCGTTTTCTGGGTTTCGCGAATTATCGTAGTTTTATCCAGAATTTTTCTAAATTAGCCACCCCTCTGACTGCACTGACTCGAAAAGGAGCTAACATCAAGGCATGGCCTGTGGAGGCCGAGGAAGCATTTCAAGCCCTTAAAGACTCCTTTCTTCGACAACCATGTCTTCGGCATCCCGACCCCAAGCGCCCATTTATCGTTGAAGTTGATGCATCGACTGAAGGAGTTGGAGCTGTTCTAAGTCAGACGACTACATCAGGAGCAGCGCATCCTTGTTCATACTTCTCCAAGAAATTCTCAGCGGCAGAACGTAACTACTCCATTGGAGATAAGGAGCTTCTTGCTATCAAGATGGCACTAGAAGAATGGCGACAGTGGTTGGAGGGCGCTAAACATCGCATAACCATCTTTACTGGCCACAAAAATTTAACATATCTGCAACAAGCTCAACGGTTAAACCCGCGTCAAGCCCATCGGGCCCTCTTTTTCACTCACTTCGACTTTGAATTACGGTATCGCCCTGCCGACAAGAACATTAAGGCTGACGCCTTATCTCGTTCATTCTCCACAGAGGATATTGAGGATCCTGAACAACACATCATTGATCCGGCCCTTATCATCCTGTCCGCTACTTTCACGGTACCACCTGGGAAGACGGTGGTGCCTAAGCGGCTTCGCAATAAAGTTTTGGCTTGGGGCCATGATTCCAGATTGGCAGGTCACCCCGGACGACTGCGAACACAGGCGCTCTTACAGCAGTATTATTGGTGGCCAGAGATGCATAAAGATATACGAGCCTATGTAGATTCCTGTTCAGTCTGCGCACAACATAAAGCCCTCATCGGGAAACCTTGGGGCCTGTTACAACCCTTACCCATTCCCACTAGACCATGGACACACATCTCCACAGATTTTATAGTGGAACTTCCTCCATCTGATGGCAACACGGTGATATGGGTAGTGGTAGATCGCTTTTCTAAAATGGCTCATTTTATTCCACTCCCCTCCCTCCCATCTGCTCCACGACTGGCTCAATTATTCATGCTGCACATCTTCCGCCTACATGGACTTTCTCAACACATCACCTCGGACCGGGGCCCGCAGTTCACAGCTCGATATTGGCTCAACCTCTGCAAGAAATTCCAGATTTCGTTGGATTTCACTACGCCATTCCATCCTCAGGCTAATGGTCAGGCAGAGCGCACCAATCGTACGCTAAAATAGTTTCTATGTTTTTATGTCAACTCTTAACAAAATGACTGGGCATCACTTCTTTCCTGGGCGGAGTTTTCTCATAATTCGCATGCTGGGACCTCTATGGGCGCATCCCCTTTTCAGATTGTTTTCGGTCGTCAACCCCGTCCGCCCTTGCCTGTACCCTACCTGTTCCATTGCCAGCAGCTCAGTTAACAGCTACACAACTGAAACAACTTTGGGCTCATACTCAAAAGATGCTACAGAGAGCAGCACGCTCTGCTAAGAAATCCGCTGATCCACATCGACGCCAGGCTCCTCAGTTTCATCCCGGGGAGAAGGTGTGGCTCAGCACCCGACATATCCATCTGAGGGTCCCTTCCATGAGACTGGCTCCTCGGTATATTGGACCGTTTCCGGTATTGAGACAATTAGGTCCAGTAACCTACCAACTTCGGTTACCTGCTTCATTGCGCCTTCACAATTCATTCCATGTGTCTCTTCTAAAACCATTGATCCTCAGGTGGCCTAGTCGGAAGCCACCCGAGCCTGCGCACCATCAAGCTGTGGATGAGGCTATTTATCAAGTGTGTGAGGTGTTGGATGTCCGGAAACGGGACACCATTTGGGAGTACCTCCTGGCTTGGGAGGGATTTGGCCCTGAGGAGAACTCTTGGGAACCGGCAAAGAATATATTGGATAAATCGTTGCTCAAAGACTTTCATTCAAAACACCGTGGTAAACCCAAACCTTCTAAGGGGAGGCCTACAGGAGGGGGTACTGTTAGCAGCGTCGGCCGTGGCAAGCCGCAACCGGGACCGGGTGTCATGGCCGCCGGCCGTGGCCGACCTCGACTGAGGACAGGCCGATGGGCGCAGCAAACTTAACTCACCCGGGTCGCCGGGTATGGTCGAGGGTGCCTGCGGGGGCAGGCAGCCCTTCTTCTTCCCTCTCCCGGCTGTTGCCATCACTGAGTTCGGCAGCGTGGCTCCGCAGCGATCCGGCTCCTCCCCCTCTACTCTTTAGAGCCGCGCATGCGGCTGAGGGATATTCTTAAAGGGGCCATGACAGGAAGTGTCATGGCTCCCCCTGAAGCTCCTCTCCTGGCTTCCTGTACTTAAGACAAGGGCTGAGCATTCAGTCCTTGCCTTGGTATTGAGGTTCCTGCCTGAGTGTGTTCCTGGCTCCTGGTTCTTCGTCCCGCTCTTCTCCCCTGCTCCATGGATTGATTCTTGGCTTCTGACCTCGGTGGACGTGTCTTCTTCTGGCTTGATCCTGATACGGTGTTGGACCCTTCTCCTGGCTTGACCCCGGAACGGCGGACCCTTCTCCTGGCTTGACCCCGGAACGGCGGACCCTTCTCCTGGCTTGACCCCGGTATGGCTCTGGATCCTTCTCCTGCTTTGACCCTGGACTGAACTCGGACCCCGCTGGTATATTGATTCTCGGACCGGCTTTGGACTCTTCTTCGACTCCATCCTCAGACTGTTTCGACCTGGTGGAGGCACCAGCCGCTGGAACCCACGACCTGCAGGAGGCACCTGCATCCAGACCTTCTACAGTCTTCAGAGGAGTTGCTTAAGTCCCAGCGGCCAGACCCCTACGGGCTCCTCCTGGGGGGATTGCATGCTTCCAGGGTGAAGTCTTCTAGCAAGTCTCTTCAGTCCAAGCGGCCTCGCCCTTTGACGATAGCCATCTACCTCGAAACAAGGGTCCACTTTCATAACAACACATTTGCATGTTTCTGTTTTCCTTCCTCATAGTGGTGCACACCACTGCAAGGAAAAAAAATCATTTTAAAGGGAAGTATTGCTAATAAATTTGTTTGAAAATATGGGTAACTTGTCTTACAAAAAGGGGAAAAAAATGATTTCTGATTTCCTAATGTCTGTGCAGCAAAGTGCTCCTGGAATGTCCCGTTTTCCTTGTGACTTGCCAGTTGAGTTCCTTTGGGTTTTCCATCACAAGAAGAAAGTGGATTTAATAAATCTTTGGTCTCTTTTTCAATCTAACCAATGGAGGGACGAATCACCTACTCCAGTCTGAGCTTCCACCTGGTGAACAACAGAAGATATTGAGGGTTTGCTAAATATCTGGGAGATATTTGAAGCAGACAAGCATCTATTCCTCATGATTTGGAAAAAGCAATTGAGGGTCTACAAAAGGGGGAAAACACTCAGGCACACCATAAACACACTACGCTTTGACACCGCACCAGCCCACAATGGGAAACATACTCATACATTTATGAGGTTTTTATTTGTCTACCTCAGTTCAGAGCAGAAGTAATATATAGGAGGTAGCACGTATCAATAAAACATACTATTGTAGCAATTTTAAAAAGTTATTTACGCGCATAGGGTTAGATTTTTATAAAGTGGGTGTGCATGTCCATTTGCACATGCATCCTCTAAAATACGTGGGCCACGCGCTGAATTTTATAATCCGCGCATGTAAGTGCGGGCGGAGAGGGCAGGAGGGTGACTTCTGCAATTTCCACACAGGGACGCATTACGGCCTTCCTTAGGTCCCCCCAATTAAGGAGAAGACTGGGAGGGAACCTCCCTACCCCTCTACTTAAGCTCCCCTTCCCCTCTCCTCCCCACCCCTTAAACCCTACCTGTTTCTTCTTTTTTTTTTTTTTAATTTGTTGCACAATTTACTTCAGTTGTGCGCGCCAGCAGCCGGGTCTTCGGGACAGCGAACAATGGCGCTGTCCCGGCCCGCCCCCCACCCCTTTGAAGAAGCCCAGCACTTGTGCGCGTACCAGGCTTTACATGCAAGGCCGGGCCCCTTCGAAAATTGGCTCAGCGCGCACAAGGCCCAGCCACACACTTAAAGCCCAGATTTTACACATTCAGGGTGATAAAATCCAGGCTATAAAGTGCACTTACAAGTGTTTAAACTATGGACAATTCAATGGCACATATCGTAGCAATTTTCAAAAGCCCATTTACATGGGTAAAGTGCAATTACATGAGTAAAACTCCGTTTTATGTGTATAAAACCTTTCTAAAATCAGGCCCTTTGAGACTACATTTTTGCTATATAGCTCCCATTATATTCTTTGGGAGGAAAAATACAAACATAATTTTCCTTTCCTTCCACAGTAAACAATGGGAGCCAACTTGGGCCACCTTCTTTCCTTTTGATCTTTCAAATTCCAGTCTCATAGAACATGAAATAACAGAAACTGCCATTTCAGGAGCCTGTCGTGCTACTTTTAAAAAGTCGGCACCACTCTCTGCTGGAGATCACAGTACTCATCTTTTTAGAAGCAGCCTGCTCTATCCTACCAGCTACACAAGCATCCTAATAACCTTTTCATTCCTACCCCATCCTCACATCCTCTCTCACACACTGTACAGATGCAGCTCATTCACCTGCATTCAAGCCCATCATTCACAATGAGGTGGATATTCAAAAGCCATTTAAATAGATAACTGAAAAGTTATCCCTCTAAATGGCTTATCTGGTTATATTCAGCCTTTATCTGGCTAAATTCTAGCCGGCTAATACGTTAGGTGGCTAGAATTTAGCTGGATAAGTTAGGGGCAGTACAGGGGTTTAACTGGAAAGGTTAACCAGCTAATTCTAATATTCAGACTTAGCCGGATGACCTAGCCAGTTAAGTCTGGTCAAGTCAAAGAGCTGTCCTAAAGTTAGCCAGCTATTGTTAGCTGGCTAACTCATTAAGATAGCCAGCTATATTCAACAGTGTGGCTGTACTGTTAAATATGCCTCCAAAGTTAGCCGGACTGTGACTGAATACAAACCTCTATATTTTTAATGATATATTTTTTTCCTAAAAAAAAAAAAGGTATTTCAGGGTTTGTTTGTTTTTTACTGCCCCATTCAGAGTAGTGTTCTCTAGTGCAGAGCTGCCAGGTCTCTGGCAAATCTTTCTTCCTCTTCCGGGGGTGCCTATCCTTTTTGTGATTATTCCTAGAGCCAGAGGAGGCGCATGCCATGTCACAAATATAACAGAAGCAAGGAAGATTAAAGCAAGGCAGGAGTCAGCACATAACAGCTTCACCTTCAAAAAGAAGAATTCCTTCCACTCCAAAGTAAGCTTGAAGGCAAACAAGCATGCATGCATCTACTGACAGGAAACCTGGACTACAGATGTCATGTCCTTCCCAGAGCCAGCTGCATGTCTGGATATTTAAGAAGAAAAAAAAAAGCAAGAGAAGATGACAGATACAAAGAGAAAACTGGTGCACATAGAGACATAG
Organism: Rhinatrema bivittatum; assembly: GCF_901001135.1. NCBI lineage: Eukaryota > Metazoa > Chordata > Amphibia > Gymnophiona > Rhinatrematidae > Rhinatrema > Rhinatrema bivittatum. The sequence goes on from NC_042617.1 coordinate 374,553,752, forward strand.
ACAAGACATAGAAGTCACAATATCCAGAAAAGAACAGAAAGATAATTAACAACGGATTGGCCAGGGAGGAGTCACACTGAGACATGCCACTTACTTTGTATAAAGGCAGCATGTGCCTTTCCTTGTCATGCAACAATATTCCCAAAGCACAGAATCTAAATACTACGACAAAACACCCACAGACACACATATCAACAACAAAGGACAAAATACACAAGCAATGGACATTCAGTGTGTAAAACCTGGACCTGTGTCAGGCACAAAATAACACAACAAAGCAGCTGCTACACCTGCATGCCAGACAGACAGTCACCAAATGAAAGTGCACACACAACTACACACAAACATTTATACTGGACATTGAGGGAGGAGAACAATAACTCTTGCTAAATGACTATATTCTACCATCCACAATTTGTCTCCTGGGTTCTCATACCCATGTCGGTCCTCCGTTACACCTGATGATACCCATGCCCCAACATCTGGACCTCCTGGTAGCCATAAGGAACGGTACACCACTTCTACCCCTGGTGTTGATGGAGGTCTAGGTCAGTCTTAGCATGACATTGTCATTATAGGCAGAATATAAATATTTTTAAATACATACATAAATAAAATACAAGAGAGACGACACCACTTACTTCACAGAATACAAAAGATCATAAAGCACAAAAATGTAACACTTACCATATTGCTTACTCTCACCCACACAGCACACGTTGGACACATCAGCAATGTGAGAACCCCTAAACCTCACCCATACAAATGTAGTAAAAAAAAAAAAAAAAAAGGGATACATATCAGAGGTCCCAGTATTGGTCTGGGAAGACCAGCTGAAGAAAGGTAAGGAGTATGATAGTGGGGAGATTATAGAAGCAGCTTGCCATTTTAGCAGTCAGGCTCAATTTGTGTCAAGAAAATAGCCCACACAAATTCTAATTCAGGTCTTGGGCTGAAATTGGACTTAGGATAGCAGCTGCAACCCCCAGATAATATAATGTATGGATTCATCTGTCACTGCCTGAGAAGCGCCCTTGATCAGCCAATCATGCAGATAGACAAATACATGCACCAGCAATTTACATAACACATGCTGTGAGGACAGCCAGATATTTTGTAAAGATCTGTGAAGCTGATGCAAGGCCGAAAAGCAGTATGTGGTACTGGAGGTGATGAGACCCAACAACAAATTTAAAACTCTCCCTGTGAGATGGCTCTCTCAATATGGGCACATGCTTCCTTTATATCCAGTGAACAGAGTCAGTCTCCTTCATTAAGAAGGAGCCCAGGGAAAGCATCTTGAACCTTTCCTTTCCAAGATACTTGTCCAAGTGCCAAAGGGCTGAAATGGGATGGCAGTCTTTTGTTTTCTTTGGGACCTGGAAGTACCTGGAGTGAAACCTTCACTCTCTGAGCCTGTCCCACTGCAAGGAGAACCCCCTTAGCCTACAAAAAGGGGGTTTAACATAAGGCTTGGGTGTAACCTATAACTCCAGTACAAAGTACACCAGTGAGCCTTTCCTGCATGTCCTTAAGTAGGCTGGATACCCGCAGCCATAAGAGGTTTCTGTAGGGGGAAAACTGGAAGAGTATATTATCTCACCTTGTTAATTACAGTAACAAAAACTCACTTTTTTATTTCTTAGGACATACCAAAACTGTAAACAATATATGTAATCCTTCTGACTTCGGGCTATCAAACCTTGGGAGACTTTAGCTTAGGTTACTACACACAATAAGACTGTCATGATTAAAGAAACACCTCATGTTCCTGGCATTGGTTTAAGTCTCATCTGTGTTTTTCTCCCCGAATAAAAAAAAATTAGGCTGAAATATCGAGTTTTTAAAAAAGGCTAGTGAGCAGCTAGTAAAGAACCCTTTCAAAGCACAAAACAAGGTATCTCTTTTTTGGTTTTGACCCAGCAGTTTCCTCCACCCCCCTTTGGACTTTCAGCACAATCAATATCAGGGCTGAGAACTGGCACCACAAGGCTTCATTCACAACTACCCCGGGATTTTTTTTCTTCTATTTTACACCCCTTCCCCACTTATTTTAAACTAGTCTTTGCAGCAACAGTACTCAGCCATGGGGGGCAGACTTTGCACCAGGATTCCTTCTAGAAACTTGCAAAGGTGAGCCCTAAATCTGGACTCCCTCTCCCCAAGCCAGGGGGCTATGAATGATGCCTCTGCAACATCCCCAGCAAACCCAGTTACTGGAAGACTTGAGTCGAATACCAAAGCACTGCCACCGAACCACCATGTCAGCCATGGGACTTGGTCAATTTTACTCAAATTGTCACATCAAGAGTAAGACCAAGTACAACAATGATTGAATGATGTCTCATTTTGTACACTAATAAGCACTTTAATGGAGAAGTGGAGTATGAGCCTAATCACGTTTTTGGCTGCTTTCAGAGTACTAATAAATTACTGTGAATAGCATCTGCTGCTTATTTTTTTTATATTTAGCTATGGAAGCCAAGCAGTGGGCTTTATATTTTGACAATAAATTCAGTTTGTTAAGTAAATAGACTTTTATGATCTGCTTTTACCAAGCAAACCTAGGTTCAAGGCAGATCACAATAAATCAAGCATACAAATAATATTGTACTTCTAGTACAGAATTAAAACAATATACTAAAACAATTAAAAGAGCATAACACCGTATTTGCCTATAGAGGATGAGCCTAGCCTAAATAAAGAGCATCCTCATGTAATCATAATCAAATTAAACAATAAAAGTAGCATAATAACATAAAACATACATATGGAGGTAGACCCATTCTTAATGCAAAGACTCCTCAATTTATCACACCCAATTTAAATAATAATCACAATAGCCAGAAATTCATACTACTTTTTAGTGCCTACAAGATTAAGTAGTGTCCCTAGAATTAAAGATGACGGAAGAGCCAGGTCTTCAGACTCATAGAAACATGATGGCCTAGTCTGCCCAACCACACTAATTATTCAGCTTTACAATCCCTACAAAGATCCCCAATGTTTATCCCATGCTTTCAGATACTGTCTTTGTCTCCACCATTCTCCATGCATCTACTACCCTCTCTGTAAAGAAATATTTCCTAAGATTACTCCTGAATCTACCTCCTTTCACACTCTTTCCATGACCCCTCATTCCAGAGCCTCCTTTCCATTGAAAAAAGCTAATCTTCTCAGGATAGAAAATTTGGAAGCATTTAAATGACTCTATCAAAGCTCCCCTATTCTGCTTTTCCTCTGAAGTATACATGTTTAGATCTTTAAGTCTGTCTCTAAATGTTTTAGAACAAAGATCACTGACCATTTTAGTACCCATCATCTGACCCGACCCCAACTGGTTTACATTCTTTTGAAGGTGTGATCTCCAGAACTGTACATAGTATTCCAAATGAGGTCTCACCAGGGACCTATGTCTTTTTTTCTGCTAACCATTCCTCTCCCTAAGCCACCAAGCATCTTTCTGGCTTTTGACATCATCTTACCCACCTGTTTGGTCACTTTACGATTATGCAATCTGCCCTAAATCCTGCTCTATTTTCATGCTTAGAAGAATTACATCCCCTATACTGTTCTGCTCCCTTGGGTTTTCAAAGCATGACTGCATTTTTAGCATGAAATCTTAGCTGCCCAGTCTAGACCATTCCTTGAGCTTTACTAGAACTCTCTTCATGTTTTACACACCTTCCTTGTTGTCTACCCTGTTGCAGATTTTGATATCTTTCTGACAATCCTTCTGCAATGTCACTTACAAAAATGTTGAAAAGAACCAGTCCATGGATCAATCCCTGTGGCACACCACTAGTAACACCACCATCCTCAGACTGAACTCCATTTACTACTACCCTTTGTCACCTCTCACAAAACACGTTTCTAGCCCAGTTAATCATTTTAGAGACCATATCAAAGGTGCTCAATTTATTTATAAGCCGCCCATGCGGAACTATGTCAAAAGCCTTACTGAAATCTAAATACACTAGCACTCTCCCTGATCCAACCCTCTGGTCACCCAATCAAAGAAACAGATCAGATCTGTCTGACAAGACCTACCTCTGGTAAAACTAGAAGCTTAGTAACATAGTAATGATGGTAAAAAAAAAGACCAAATGGTCCATCCAGTCTGCCCAGCAAACTTCCCTAGTTAGCAACTGCCACTCCATGCAGGCTACCCCTGCTTCTCTTAAGGGTAGTAACTGCTACTCCGTGCAGTTATCCCAAGCTTTATAATAACCCATAAAAATTTCAGCTAGCAACATTTTTTAATGGGTGATGAGATTCCTTGAAAGTTCAGACAGTGCTGCTTGACATGCTTTGCTTATGGACTTTGTCACAGAAGCAGTCCTGTGCTTTTTTCCCCTATGCCTGAGTACCACAGTACCCCAGACCATAAAATCGGGGCCCTCTTGGTTGCTGTCTAAATCTAATTCCCCTTTTCCCTCTGCCGTCAAAGTGGGGAGCAATATTGCAGTTGCATTAAAAGCATCAAGGCTTATTGGTTAAGAGCAGTAATCTCCATTCCTTCTGCCGAGGGTAGTAACCGCCACACCAGCAAGTTACCCCCCTGCATGCTTTCCTCATTTCCTTTAGGACTTGGCCATAGAAGCAGTCCTATCTTTTTCCATTATGTCTGCATATCAGTACCCCAGACTGTAGAAGGCGGGGCCCTTGATTGTTTTGTGTATCCAATTTCTCTTTTCCTTGGAGAAGAGACGGCTGAGGGGGGATATGATAGAGGTCTTTAAAATCATGAGAGGTCTTGAACGAGTAGATGTGAATCAGTTATTTACACTTTCGGATAATAGAAGGACTTTCCATGAAGAAATATTTCCTGACGTTGGTTCCTAGTCGTTCCCCCTGGAGTTTCATTTTGTGACCCCTAGTTCTACTGTTTTCTTTTCAACAGAAAAGGTTCAGAATTCATGTTTCATTAAAACCTTTTAGGTATCTGAATGTCTGTATCACATATCTCCCCTGCACCTCCTGTCTTCCAGGGTATACATATTCAGATCATTCAGCCTCTCCTCATAAGCCTTCCGATACAGAGCTCACAGCATTTTGGTTGCCCTTTTCTGGACCGCTTCCATCCTACCTCTATCCTTTTTCAGATACGGGGTCCAGAACTGAACACAGTACTCCAGGTGAGGCCTCACCAAGGACTGTACAAGGGCATTATCACCTCCTTTTTCTTACTGGTTATTCTTCTATCTATGCAGAGATAATTAATTTAGAGTCTCAGGTCAATTGGTAATCCGTTCCAGATTACATCAGATAAATTGTACTTAATTTCTTTTAAGAAATGTTATATGCAAAGCAAGTGCCCAATCCTTCCCATCGCCATCCTCACCCCCTCTGCTCTGTCTGAATAAACTTATGTGCACACAAGACGTACATGTGTAAGTCTATCCACATATTAGATGGCCAATTCTGTAAATACTGTTTACCTGCAGATGTCCCTTTCAAAATTATCCTATCACTTTTTGTCTCTTGGATTCCATTGAATATGTTTGTCATAATTTGACTTTTCCAAGTGACACGTTCTATTCTGGTTTCCCCATATCAAAAAAGGCATAGCAAAAATAGAAAAGGTGCAGAGGAGGGCAACAAAGAGCCCAATTTTAAAAGCCCGGCGAGTGCAAATTCTGGGAGAGATGCAGGTGGCTGGGCCGCACGCGCGCCAAGCACATTTTCAAAACGGCCCGGCCACATGCGTATGTCCCGGAACATGCAGAAGTACCAGGCCGGGGGCGGGGTCTGGGCGGGGCCAGCCAAGACCGGCCGGAGCCTGGAACTTACTCCTGCTTGTGGAATAGGGAAGTTCAGCGACAAAAAAAAAAAGGGTAGGTAGGTGGGGTTTAGAGGTCGGGCAGGAGAGGGGAAGAGGGAGGAAGGTTAGGGGTTAGGGAAGGTCCCTCCCAGTCTCTTTATTGAGCGGACTGGAAAGGAACTGGGGTAGGCCTATTGCATCACTGTGCGGTTTTTACAAAAATCCCCCGCCCCACGTGTGCAAGTGGGGCACCCACGCGTGCACGCCAATGCGCGCATGTTATAAAATCCGCACGTCCATGTGCACATGCTGGGAACCGCGCACACATGGACGTTCACGCATGGGTTTTAAAATTTACCCAAAAAGGTTTAAAGGGAATGGAACAGCTCCCCTTTGATGAGAGGGCTCTTTAGCTTGAAGAAGAGATGGCTGAAAGACAACATGATAGAAGTTTAGAAAATCATGACTGGGGTGGATTGGGTAATAAAGGATGGATATTTACCCTTTCAAAGAATACTAAAAAGAAGGGGGATACTCTCTAACACTAACAACCCTTTCACTCAACGTTCATTCAAACTGTGGAGTCTGCTGCCAGAGGACATGGCCAAGGCAACTAGCACAGTAGAGTTTAAAAGAGGTTTTGGAGAAGTTCCTGGAGGAAAGATCCATAAAACAATATTAGCCATTGCTATCTCTGGGACTGAGTACGTAGAAATAGATCTACTTTTTGAGATTTGCCAATACTTGTGATCTGGTCTGGCCACTGTCATAGACAAGATAAGCACTTGATGGAACTTGGTCTGACCTGCAATGGAATTTCTCATGTCTATATGTAAAAGGAAAAATGCTTATTTTTCAAGGACCTTTATCTCCTAATATATTAACCCTACAAATATGCTCGTTATTCTACCACTGCCCTTGACGACTTTCATTAGACACATTCATGTTTACCTTAAAGGTATGCAATTTGTGTTGCTGGCAATTTTCTGGATCTATATAAAGCAACTATCACATACCAATTCTAGAGTAAATTTTATATCATTTTTGTAGTGGCAAGTTAGGCTCCCTTACAGTAACCACTATATTCTTTTTTCAGGAGGGCTATGGTACTCAGACTTACTTAATGACACTAAACAAACAACAGTGTTGCCAAATGATTATAAATAGCAGCTTACTTTTGCATCTGGAATTTTTGTATAGCTGAAGTTATAAACAGCTATAGTTACATCTATAAGCACAAGGCTGTTTTTCCACAGTGCAACTTTCTAATGTTGTGCTTACAATATAATTTATAGAATGATCTTGTGGGTTATTTTGTTAAAAATGACAAAACCATTTTTCAACATGGTACTTCTAAATTAGTCATTTGCTTATTGAACTCACATATGGTCTAGAAAAAGCCCTCAGACTTTGATGTGGATTCAATTTTAAAAAGTGCAATAATTGTTTACATTTACTGGGCTTTTCTCCTTGTAGTCATCTAGCCAAGGCTAAACATAATTTGTCAAATTAATTTCTTCTTGGCACTGCAACCTGTAATGGCCACCAGTGATCATTTTGCAAGGGTTCGCCGATCTTCTGAAAAGGGTATCTTATACGCCAATCTGAAATAGCACAAAAAGTTACAAAGTAAAACAGCAATTACCCAAACCTTCTAAGCAGTTGCCCTCTTTAACCCCCGTGTGATCAATATTACATGCGTAGTGCTCCATGAAACCCAGTTAGGATGACAAGTGCAGCCAGACCTCTATCACTGGCATCATAATGGTCTGAGATGGCATGGTTACTATATCATTGGGACAATCTTCAGTTAGCTCACGGAGCTTGCGGCCCGCAAATACTTTATATCCACAAGTTTGCAAACTTATTTCCAAAAAGGAAAAGTCCCCGCAGAGCTTCCCTTTGATAATGTCTTGCCCAGTGGGGGTTGCAGGTATATAAGTACCAACAGAGGGTACAGGTGCAAACTCCCTCAATAGGAAGTACGCAGTGGGAATTAAAAATAAACTCCCTGCATATACTTTTGCCAGGACAGCCCTGGCACGGCTCTAGAACCATCCCTGAGATACCCTTTTCCTTGCACCAGGAAGAGCTGTAGCCAAGCAATTTGGCACCTATGGCCAAGTAAAAAACTGCGCCCTCACCCCATTACACAACACATGACACCACGAGATGGGAGACTTTGTTCATTTTTTGTACAGCGATACCCATGGCCAGTTAAAGGGTATTAGGTACCCTAGGAAAACTTTACAGCCTTGCACCCCCCAACCCCATCACACCCTCCTCACACACAATTAAAAATTATGCATTTATAACAGATTTTACATGAAAAAAAATATTCAAAGCACAGTCTTCTGAGGTAAAAATATCACTTTCAATATGTATATTATATTTACATGCACTGCTGAGGTGCCAACCAGAAAACCATGCAAAAAAGCAAGAGATACTTAGAACCTCTATGGTATTAGGCCTTCTGTAATGCATCTTGGTATGAGCATGACCCAAGAAAGCCACTCAAACAGCAACAACCCTACCCGTGAAAGTTAATACTATAAATATTACACCAGGCTAAAATAGTAATAAACCCCCTATCAGGAAAACAGAACAATCCAAGCTTCTATAGATCCCTACATAGAAACTACATACTAACAGAATAACTCACTTCAGTCACACGTGCAAAACACAGATAGACCCTCAAATGCAGAATAAAAAGTCCATACAGTATAAACAAATGTACAGACAAAACTTAAACTGGAAACCGCAACAAGCCAAATTCTGTATGCACTGCAACAATGTGAAACATAGAAACATTATCATTCCTCATAAAATAAAATTAGTAAAACCATACCAATAAAAAGAATAATTAAAAACAATTAATGAATAATATTCAATAAAAACTCATAAACATCTTCCAAACATCAATAAAATATTTCAAAACAGACACATCAAATAACACTTAACAATTAAAATAAGGATTTTTAAAAAGTCCCCGTTATCCATACCTTGGAACTTTTGATTAGTAGATGCCCTGAAATTGTCATGGATTGGCAGGCAGAGAATAACTGGGGTAGTTGTGCACACACATGCTCTCTCTCACTTTCCCACACACATGCTCTCTCTCACTCACTCACTTTCCTTGACTTAGCAGGCAGCAGCACTCTCCTTCTTCAGCCCCTATGGCCAAGGGAACTACTTCCAGCATGGAGCATTGGACCACTTCCAGCAGGGCGCGCTCCTCCTCCTCCGAAGCAGCGCAGCCCCACCGAAATAGGCGACGTCATAAACGCTGCCTTAGTAAGTGGAAAGCAGTATGGCCCCACCAAAATCAGCAGCACTGCCAGCATGGCTGCGCTGCTTTTCCACTTAATAAAGCTGCGTCGACCACACTGTCAGTTTCGACTGGGCCGCACTGCTTTTTCTTCTGCTGAGGACCTGTCGGCTGCACAGCTCTCCTTGGCGTTTTTGGTAGTGGCGCCTTTGGCCGTGGCCATACTAGCCATAGGCATGCTACGGCTTGGGTAAAACACCCATTTATCTGAGGGAAAAACCTGAAAATTTCCCCTTTATAAATAGTGATAATTTTCCTTACTGAAATTAGTCTACTGAAATCTATAAAAAGTTTATGATGACTTTCTGAAAATAAGTAATCTCTTAAATAGAATGGATCAGCTCTTTATCAGTTGTTTCTGATCAGTTGTTTCTGATTTAATCTCTCATTTAATCTCTCATTTAATCTCTCATTTTAATCGCATCAAATCTTTCAAATTATCGTCCACTATAAACAGAGCTTTCTCCCTAGCCGGCCCCTCTATATGGAACTCCCTGCCTCCTGATATACGCATGGAATCATACACACCCACTTTCAAAAAAAAACTGAAAACATGGCTCTTCCAGCAAGCTTACCACACATCACCTCCCATTACATAAATCCTTACTGATTAAATAAGTGATTCTCCTAGAATCTGATACGCGACTTTTGATTTATTTCTCGGATTACGTTGTATGCCTATCGATTTTGTACTTTGACTCGGCTATTTATGTACTTATCTTTTGTATATAGTTTTGGTGATATGTATATAGTGATTTTGCTGTTCTCAATTTTATGTAAGGGCCCTGCCCAAAAGTTAACCTGTTTGCAATGTTATATGTAAGGGTTCTGCCCAATGGTTCCTGTTTAACTGTAAACCGATACGATGTGTGAACGGTTATCGGTATAAAAAAGGCATTAAATAAATAAATAAAAAATAAATTTTCTTCCAAATATTATACACAGAAAAACAAAGAGAATAAATCAGATTATTAAATGAACCAATTAACTTATTTGGAAGATTAGCCTGGTGGTTAGAGCGGCGGGCTAGATTATATTATTCATGTAAGTCAACCCCCGAACATGTTTCTTTTCACACAAATATCTGCAATGCACTCAAAGTGCGAACTATTCCTATGTATTTTAAGAACATTAGCACGCATATTTTCTGAGCGAAAAAAATTGTGGCTTGCTCGAGTAAAACCCTGTTTATGCAAGGAAATCACTATATTTTAAAACATGCATGCATATTTGAAATCACCAGTTTGCTGAAACCTCCACCAGTTTACCCAGTCCTTCTCCAGGCCATCAAGATCCTCCTAGTTCTTCACGCTGCATTCCCCCCAGTTCATCCAAATCTCCCACCCAACTAATAATAAACAATAGACAAGTCTGATATCAATTGTGCAAGACAATTAGCACGTGTACAATTACACAAATAACTTGCCCAATGTATGCACATAGGTCTCGTAGAAAATAGCAACTTGCATCCGTTTTTCTTGGCCCCGCCCTGGAATGACCTAGACCACCCCTTTATTTCATACATAAATGTGAGGATGAAAATGAAAATACGCACATACTTTTGATATTTATAAAATAGCGTGTACATGAGCACAAGCTACTTATATGCATATATGCTAATTTTATGCACATAAATGTTTTAAAAATTCACACACACACACACACACACACACACACACACACACACCGGTTTGTACGTCCTCTGGCAACAGGGAATAACTACTATACCCAAACCTAATCTGCCTTGAAATAGCAATGAAAAAGCATGAGCTAAATTTAAAAATTAATAAATCACTTCTAGGAAATGGAATCACACCGTTTGCACTGATGATAAATCCAGCGAATACCAGGTTAGATTTAGGATGAATTTAAAATATAACCCAAACTGTGGGCTTCATTTTTAAAATTTGTCATTTTATGTAATGTCACTAAGTATTTTACTGCTGTTAACTATATATTTTTATAAAAGCTTGTTAGTATATCTTTGTAGAGAATTAATGGGTCCATCTTTTTCCCCTTTCATATTTTCTTCAAGCATAAGAATCGTCCAGCACTGGCAAAAAAAAAAATGTCCTTCTATTATAGAAGTAGTTTTCACCTCAGTACATCTGACAATTTCAGAGAAGAAAATAATTTGCAGTGCCGGCCCTTCTATACTTTTAGAAATTTACCATCATCCTGTAGCTTTACCAAGGATTCACAAAATAAAAAAAAAAAGATCCAAATAACTAGTAAAGTGTCAAAACCAATTTTAAAAAAATAAGCAAAAATCAAGTTTGAAACCCTGAATGACTGAGAAGAACTAGCATGCCCAGGGTAGCGACACTTATGACAGCTGTCCAGCTGAGATCGACAGGTCCCATTATCTGAATGTCTGGGCATTAGCTCCCAAAGATCCTTCTTCGTGGTGAACGTAAGGGAGAAAAGTGTGGCAGAGGAGATTCAAGGATGCATTATAAGAAAGAGAACTTATTAACTGTCCCTGCTGATAAGCAGTCCTGGATCGCATTACTAGCTGAATCCACTCCTCCACTTCATGGGATTTTTTCAGATCGTGCAATCAAGAGGTGACCCGCAAAGAAGAGGAGCTGGATCAGGCCAGTAATGCGATCCAGGATGGCTCATCAACAGGAACAGTTAATCTATCAGACAAAACCCTCACTGACCATCGGGAAAGTTCAATAGAAGGGACACAATTTACAGAAGTTGGATTGAGTTGCAATTTTTTTGGCACTCCAACAGCCAAGGAATTATACTGACAAGCCAGTACTCCTGATGCAAGAAACTGGAACACGACCATGTCGAGTGCTGGTTGGAACCTTTTTTTGGCAAAGGGAAGTAACTTAAAGATATCATTATTAGTTTTTGCATAAAATGATAGTACAAGTATAAGAGCACATAAGGGTGTTATATTCATTAAGAAACTTGGGACTCTGATTATAATTTAGTGGTTTTCTCTGAAGGCATAGACCTCAGAGTTTTTCTATGCCCCTCTCCTTAACATTAATTTTAAAAATCATTTTTTATTTATATCACAATTTTCCAAGAGATCTCAAAGCATGTTACAGTAGATTAGAGTTTACAATGGACACAAAGAACAGTAACTAATTAGCATAAGAACAGTGAAGGACAGAAAGTTCAAATACAATACATAAATAGTGCAATGCAGAGTGTGCTGTTATGACAGTGCATAGGGAGAGGAATGGTCAGCAGAAAAAGGGAGGTGATATTGCCCCTGTTGAGACCTTATTTGGAATACTGTGTACAATTCTGGAGTCTGCACCTTCAAAAGGAAATAAACCAGTTTGAGTCCGTCCAGAGTGTGGCTACTAAAATGATCAATGGTCTTCATTCTAAAGCATATGGGGATAGACAAAGATCTAAATATGTACACCCTAGATCAGGGCTTCCTACACTTGTTCTGGGGATCTCACAACCAGTCTGTTTTCATAAGATATATTTGCATATACTGATTCTCCATGGTATACAAATTTATCTCATGCATATTCATTGTGGATATCCTGAAAACCCAACTGGCTGTGTGGTCCCAGGACAGGTGTGAGAAGCCCTGCCCTAGAGGAAAAGCAAGATAGGAAAGATATGACAGACACATTTAAAGTTTTCAGAGGGATAGCCATGTTAATCTGCTATAGCAGAAATGACAAGAGGTGGGTAGCATCTTATAGACTAACCAGTTTACTGAGGCATAAACTTTCAAGGACAGAGTCCACTTCATCAGATGCATGAAGTGAAGTGCGGGAGGTGGGTAAAATATATGGGAATAGTGGGGAGGGATACAGAACAAAGAGAAGACACTGAATTAGGCAGGCAGGGTTTGGAAACAGAGTGCATTACAGTCCAGCTTCATGACACACTACAACTAACTATGAACAGTTATGTTCTCAGATCATTCTGTCTTTTCACACTTACCTCAGGTGTCAGTGGGCTGGACTAAAATGCTAGTAACACTCGGTTTCCAGACCCTGCCTGTCTAATTCAGTGTCTTCTCTTTGTCCTGTATCTTCCCCCCCCCCCCCCTATATTTTACCCACCTCCTGTAATACACTTCATGCACAGACGAAGTGGACTTTGTCCTCAAATTTCATGCCTCGACAAATTGGTTAGTCTATAAGGTGCCACCCAACTCCTGTCAGTTCAAAGATATTTAAATATCTCACAAGTTTCCACACACAGGAACATGGCCTCTTTCAACAAAACGGAGGCTCATGGGGATGAGGGTGAAAATGGGGTAGAACTCAGGAGTAATCTTAGGAAATACAGAGAGTGGGGCGGATGCATGGAACAGCCTCCCAGTGGAGAAGGTGGAGGCAAAAATGGTATCTGAATTCAAGAAAGCATGGGATAAATACAGGGGATATCTGAGGAGTGATGGGAATTGTAAGGGCTAGATAAACTGAAGGGATGGGCAGAATAGACGGGCCACATGGGCTTTTTCTGACATTATGTTTCTATGTCTCTATGGTATAGGGATTACCGTAAAAAAGTACAATAAATAAATACAATAAGACTGATGCACAGGAAGTACTTTTCAGACTTATGTGGGGGTTCTGTACGTAAAAATCAGCATATATGCACAGTACGTGCATTTTCAGAAGGAAAAAGCATGCCCATACAAAGGGCATTTTGAGGGTATTCGAGACTGGATTTGGAAGTATGTACTCATTTATGTATTTCATATACATAGTTAAACATGTGCCCATGCTTTTACACCTGCTAATCAAATCACAGATTTTAAATCTGACTTCTCTTTTGTCACTATTTATCCCAGTTCCCAGTCTCTCACCCTCCAGACTCAAAGCCCAGTCCCCATTCACCCAATTCCTCAGTCAACACTGACCTCCCAATATCCATTCCCAATTTCCCATAAATCACTTTCCACCTAGTCTCTTAGTCTCCACTCTCCCTTTCATCAATCCACTGTATTCCCTAATCCCCACCCACCTATGCCCACTCACATCAACTACCAGTTCCCACTCTTTCCATTCCCCATCTTCCTCACTCACCACTCCATCCTCTAGATAAAGCCTGCATGCAGACAAGCATAATAAGATGGCACGCCTCATCCACTGGAAACTGCATAAACACTATTACATCATTGTAACAGAAAAGCACTGGGATCATGACCCTGAGAGAAATGTAAAGAATGAAGACGTTGTGATCACCTGAGATATTCCTATTCCAACTGATAAAAAAGCTTAATGCAAAAAAAAAAACCAAAAACCCTGGATATAATAGTAAAGGATGAAAGCACAAGAACAGCACTGATGATCCAAATACCAGTACCAAGAGGGAATATCAGCACTTCAAAGCAAATTATATTCCCTCTTTGAAGGTACTGCAGGTATTTCCCTATCCCCAGAGGGCTTGATTCATCAAACTATCGCATGCGATAGGAAGAGGGGCATGTTTTATGGTAATAGCCTATTTATCGCAATGTGCATTATCTTAGTGCTTCGCATATTATACCACAATTATTGCATTTCCTACCTGCAACCACTCGGTGGGGGAGAGAGAGAGAGAGAGAGAAGGAACCTAGCTATAAGGCCCTTCTAGTAGTTAGCTATTTATATCTCTATAGGAGGCCCACCTAGTCTCGAGGTGAGGTTTAGGTAGCCGTGTAGGGGTTAGGGGCCACTTTAACATGCAGAGTGAGACATATGAACAGAATAGTACACTCTTGTGAAGATTTGATGTCCTTCAGAGTGAAGAAACTCTCACACAATGATGAAATTTGTACAATGTTCTCTCAACCTAGCTTGATGGACTCTCTACCTGGGAAACATCAAACTAGATTAAGAGAACATTGTACAAATCTCATCGCACTTTGTGAAGCCAGTCCACTTTTACAAAAATCCCACCCCGACTCCTCCCCTTTTCAAAATTAGCATCACACCATGCGTTGTGGCACTTTTCGCATGCGAAAACGCCATAACACGAGTTGGAAAATAACCCCTAAGTTTGTACATGAGGCAATGGAGAGTAAAATGACTTGCCCAAGGTCCAAGGAGCAACAGTGGGACTTGAACCCTGGTCTCCTGGTTCCTAGCCTACTAACCACTAGGCTGCTCCTCCACTCCACCACTATATGAGCTTAAAAAGGAAACTCTCTGGCATAAAGCAAGTATCAGGAAGGGCATTAGCAGTAATCTGAGAGACTGAATTGATACACAACATGGGTAGATCATGTGAGATTCATTCCTGTCAAAGTATACACAAATTTAACACATGTGGAGTTATATATTTTTTTCTTCTTGGACTGAACTGTGCAGAAGAAAGGAAAAGGCACCTGTTCTGCTCTTCTTCTGGCTTGTACTGGGCCATGGGGAAGGAGAACTCCAGCCGCTGACTCATATTTTGGCCCCCGGCAGACATCACAGATTTTTTTCAGCCCTACACGGGCTTGAAAGGTGCCTGGCAATAAAGTATTATCTTTTCAGCCTCAGGGGTAACGTCCGAGTTGGTGGCAGGGTAGCACCCTAAAGACAATGCAAGAGGTGCCACACCCAGAGCAGGTGCTCCTTTCTTTTTTCCTGCCTTCCCCTCATCCAGACAATTTCTGGGCCTGCAGAACGACAGAGTGTTATTGCGCCCCTAGGACAGTGGTGTCTATGACTGTGGCTACACTGGCCAGAGGCTTAGCTATGGCTCTGAGGAAGACTAAAATCACAATGCGACAAAAAGAAGTTTAGCTTCAAAGACAGGGCAATGGATCTGATCAATCAAGGATCTCTCCCAAAGATACAGACCAAGGAAAAATAATTAGGCACTATGTGCTGTTACTTTGAAAGCAGCTGGTTACAATATGTTCAGAAAAATGCTGCCTTCTATCAAGGAGCTGTTCTTAATCAGTCTGATAACAGAAGTGAAGTTTAAACCCATTTTATGGTGCCAAATGTGTATCTGATGCTGAGGGTTCCCTCTAGCCCAGGCAGCTCTGTTTTGAGATTTTATCACACTGTAGCTCCAGTGTTCATTACTTGATGAGTGAAAGCAGGCCTAGACTTGTATAATGGCCAAGTATGCTAAGACTACAAATTTCTGAGCCAGGATGCTAAAATGCAAGAGTGAGCTAACTTGGCCAAAAGAACATTTAGCCTCACATTAAGGATCTGCAGTCCTGCTGTGATGTGCATATCCACAGAAACACAGAATCTGCTAACAGGTAAGGATTATAAGGCCCATTCGGCCCTTCCCTCCCCCCCACCCCCCCGTACAATGCCATAGACCCCAGAGGATCACTGTTGATTTGTTGTCTTGCTCTTTACGTCTTCTCATTTGGGGATCCCCTGCTTACTCTCCCCGTTTTCTTAAATTCTGTTTTTGCCTGTTACCTCCTCTGGAAGGCCACGCCATGCATCTACCACCCTTTTCTTGATGCAGTGCTTTCTGAATTCTTTTGAGTGTGCCCCTTGGAGCCTCGTACCATAGCATCTTACCCTAGAACTTCCTCTCCACTGAAACAGGTTTGCTTATTTGCATTTCTAATACCTATGAAGCATACAGATGTTTCATTCTGTTCCCCCTGCATCCTCTAAAAGAATGCATATTTTCGGGCGGATTTTAAAAGCCCTGCTCGCGTAAATCCGCCCGGATTTACGCGAGCAGGGCCTTGCGTGCCGGCACGCCTATTTTGCATAGGTCGCCGGCACGCGCAGAGCCCCGGGACGCGCGTAGATCCCGGGGTTTTTGGAAGGGGGCGTGTCGGGGGCGGGACCCGATGACGCAGCATTTCGGGGGCGGCCCCGGGGGCGTGGTTTCGGCCCGGGGCATTTCGGGGGCGTGGCCGCACCCTCCGGAACCGCCCCCGGGTCGAGTCTTGGCGCGCCAGCAGCCCGCTGGCGCGCGTTATTTACGTCTCCCTCCGGGAGGCTTAAATCCGTGGATAAAGGTAGGGGAGGGGTTTAGATAGGGCTGGGGGGGGTGGGTTAGGTAGGGGAAGGGAGGGGAAGGTGAGGGGAGGGCGAAAGAAAGTTCCCTCCGAGGCCGCTCCGATTTCGGAGCGGCCTCGGAGGGAACGGAGACAGGCTGCTCGGCTCGGCACGCGCCGGCTGCCCAAAATCGGCAGCCTTGCGCACGCCGATCCAGGATTTTA
The DNA here is from genome assembly GCF_901001135.1 of Rhinatrema bivittatum. NCBI lineage: Eukaryota > Metazoa > Chordata > Amphibia > Gymnophiona > Rhinatrematidae > Rhinatrema > Rhinatrema bivittatum. The sequence goes on from NC_042617.1 coordinate 374,570,957, forward strand.
GAAGATATGCGCGGCTACGCGCGTATCTTATAAAATCCAGCGTACTTTTGTTTGTGCCTGGTGCGCAAACAAAAGTACACGAACGCGCTTTTTTTAAAAATCTACCCCTTTGGTTCTCAAGTCTTATGTCAATGGGATTGCTTCTGTTATACCCTTGTTTTATGTAAACCGATCCGATATGGTTTAATTTACTATGAAGGTCGGTATAAAAAACTGTTAAATAAATAAATAAATTTTAGTGCAGCATCTCCACCATTTTAAAAAGCCTCTCTCTGGTCTGCCTCTACTCTTGCCTACCTGTTCAGAGGTATGGACTCCAGAACTGGACCCAGTGTTCCAGGGGAGGTCTCACTAATGATCTGTGTAGAAGCATTATCTCCTTTTTTTTCTACTGGTTATATCCCTCCTTATGTATCTTAGCATTCCTCTGACTCTGGCCACCACCTTGTCACATAGATCAGTAGAAAATGTGATGTCTGCCTACAAAGCATGAAAAATACATGATATTGAACTGCTGTATAGAGGGAAAAAAATGTGTAGGGAGGGCACAAAGCAGTGACCTCTTCATATAGGGGTGGATTTTCAGAGCCCTGCTCGCCTAAATCCGCCCAAAACCGGGCGGATTTAGGCGAGCAGGGCCCTGCGCGCCGGTAAGCCTATTTTACATAGGCCTACCGGCGCGCGCAGAGCCCCGGGACTCGCGTAAGTCCCGGGGTTTTCGGAGGGGGCGTGTCGGGGGCGGGCCCGAACCGCGCGGCATTTTCGGGGCGTGTCGGGAGCGTTCCGGGGGCGGGCCCGGGGGCGTGGCTACGGCCCGGGGCGGCCCAGGGGCGTGGCCGCGCCCTCCGGACCCGCCCCCAGGTCGCGTCCCGGCGCGCAGGAGGCCTGCTGACGCGCGGGGATTTACGCCTCCCTCCGGGAGGCGTAAATCCCCCGACAAAGGTAAGGGGGGGGCTTAGACAGGGCCGGGTGGGTGGGTTAGGTAGGGGAAGGGAGGGGAAGGTGAGGGGAGGGCAAAAGGAAGTTCCCTCCGAGGCCGCTCCAATTTCGGAGCGGCCTCGGAGGGAACGGGGGTAGGCTGCGCGGCTCGGCGCGCGCCGGCTATACAAAATCGATAGCATTGCGCGCGCCGATCCAGGTTTTTAGCAGATATGCGCGGCTCCGCGCGTATCTACTAAAATCCAGCGTACTTTTGTTTGCGCCTGGAGCGCAAACAAAAGTAGGCCTATTCGCGGAGTCTGAAAATCCGCCCCATAGTTTACTGCCCCTTGCTTCAAAAGATTAGCCTTATGCCTAGCTTATTAGGGGGCACTTATAGATCCCAGGGAAGAGGACGTGAGAGCCAGGTGTACCATCAAAGAGGCCAAGATGCAGTGACTTTTTATATTTTTCTGCCAACAACCACATCTGCAGACCAGACTGAGGCTTCCTAGTACATTGGGAAGATTCAGCTATTTGTGCATAATGAATAAAACGGAGTAGTGGTGCAGTAATTTGAAAAGCGAAGTTCAGAATTTTTTATGGTAAAGCTATTGAAATGTACTTATAGTAGCTGCTGGCATATAGTGTATGTGTTGTATTACTGAAGAAAACCTTAATTCATTATCCAATTTCCAGTTTGGACAAACTAAAACATCTCTGATTTTCCCTTCTGATGTCCCCATTTTAACTTCTATAGAGGTGTGAGCTTTATGTTCAAATGTCACTGGATTTGTCAACAAATTATTTATTATGATGTGAAAATAAACAAGTAAGCATAATATTGAAGCGGTGTTGTAAGAATATGCAGGGCCAATATATATTTTTTTGGATGGACAAATTTTTTTTTTTTTTACAAGCCAGTAAATGCTTGCTCAAAATTCAGGCCAAATTAGGGAAAGGATATGATCTAAAAGTTGGAATGATGGGCTGGGAACCGGAACACCAGGGTTCAAAAATCCAGCTTCATCCACTGCTACTCCTTTTGACCCTAGGCAAGACTCTTTAATTCCCATGGTGTCAGGTACCCACTTAGGGGGTCATTTTCAAAAGCGATCGACCGCGAAAAGGGACTTTTCGCGTGCGATCACTAAATGGTGGCGGAGTCGGCCCCGGAAGAGGAGGAGTCGGGGCGGCACCGGGGCCAACACTGCAGACACATCGCTGGCGGCGAAAGGTAAGGACCCTTATTGCCACCAGTTTTGCGCCAAATAACTGCACCTGTTATGGTGTACTTATTTGGTGCGAAAGCCGGCAGCCAGTGCACCACAGTGGTGCGATGGCTGCCGGCTTTCGCAGGCCCGCCCCCCCCCCATTACTGCCGGATTTTCTAAGGTCTTTGACCTTTGAAAATCCAGGCCTTAGTTTGTAAGCTTTTAGGGAAAGGGAGTCATTAGATCTATATGTAAGTTATTGTAAAGCACCCTGGTTTATGGTGATATATAATTTAAAAAAAAAACTTTTGTAAAGGGTATCAAATAAGAGGGTTTGTTTTATGCTTCCTCTTAATTCTGTGAAGCTTTAAGTATGAACTAATATATGGCAGGAGTTAACCAAACAGATTTAAATAATTTTAAAATGTAAGCCAGTGAGCATGTTTGTTTCTTAAAATTTTGAAGGAGTGTGTCAGAACATACAGTTCTTTCTAAGGAAGCACTTGAGCCTATCAGCAGCTTCCTGTACCTGCTAAGTATATATAATCCTATCATGGGCTATATACCACAGAGAGAATACTTCAGCAAAGCCAACTTAAAAGTCAATTGTTATAACATACACTTTCAAGTACTGCAGGAATATTGACCCATCATCTAGCTGGCAATAGGGTATTTATTATTAGGATTGTTCTTGTAGAAGTTTTATTGAATTGAATGATTTATTTGACATTTACTAAATTTTACATTGTTTATGAATCGTGCAAGGAAGACGATTTATGCAAATCTATCTCATGCATATTCATTGTGGATGTCCTGGAAACCAGACTGGCTAGAAAGTACTCCAAGACCCGCTTAAGTAACATTGTTTTAAGGACAAGAAAATTAAGTTGCTTACCTAAAATAGATGTTCTCTGAAAACAGCAGTTCATCAGTACACAAATAGATTGTGTGCATGATGCCAACTGGAACAAAATTTCCAGAGCTTTCGAGTAAAGACAAAGTTTTTGGGGGTTTTTTTTACAGCGCATATGTGGGACTTCCTGTTCTGCAGCAACTCCTCAGCTCCTCTTAATTCCCATATAGGCAAGCTTACAGAAGGGAAGACGGTTAGGTTTATGTGACTGGTAACCTGCTGCTTCAGAGAACATCTTTATTTTCTCCAAAACAACAGGTTTAATATGTCACTCAAGTAAATCCCCAAAGCTAAGGCTTCAGCAAAAAGAGGAGAGAACATTACAATCTCCATGCTTGAATTAGAGAGATTCCTTTTTTCCATTGTGTTCTCTCTGATTTTTTTAAAACACTGACAAAGGGGAAGACTGTATATTAGGTAGGTACTAGGAAAGAAGGAACTGGGCTTACCCTTCAAAAAGACCATGGAGGACAGCCAGTCCAAAACTACTATCACGATGAGAGGTTGTGTCCAGATAATAATGTCATATTGACTGAACTCCAGGTCACCATAGCCCTAACATGGTGGGTACTAACATGCACTTCTAAAGACAGACCCGCTGGGATTTTCTTAAAATATTACCAGACTTATCAGAGTCAAAAGAAATACCAGGGCCAAGAGAAGGGTCCTATAGCTCTCCTCTCATACTAGATGGCAAATATCTCGAATTTGAAACAATAAGATCTCTTAGTAGATTCTCATCTAGAAGCCAGATGGACTTGAAATATCTTATCTAACAACCAAATGACCAAATTTCATCCCCTTCCCCATTCAGGCCATGAGCTTAAAGGACTGGATGTTGGAGTGGAGCAACGGTCATTTGTTTTACTTAATTAAGACTGGAAAAAGCCCTAGCCTGATTAGCTTCTTGAGATATAGATCCCTCAGATATGGAACGCAAACTGTCTCAGTTAAAAGAACAGGTACAAGTATCAAAGTTAACTGATATTTCCCCCAATTTAAAGTTTTCAAAATTAGAGTTATCAGAGAAAAGGCATATATAAGACCTGTCCATCAAAGGATAGAGAAGGCATCTGCACCTAGTCTATCTAGGTTTACTTCTGGTGTGACCTACTGGACCTATCCGAGTCTACTGTGTTTGTCTTGTTGGTGTTTTAATGTGATTATGAATGTTTCTTTGTGAGCCACACTGGACAATTACTGTGGAAGCTTGCAAAATATAAGACTATACATCTATAATCAAAATGACACCCAGATATATCATCCAAAAATACCAATAATCAATCAATGATATATATACAAAAATACAATATTTCAACATTTTAATACAAAATGCAAAATATCACAATATAAAATCCACATATACACTCCCACATATAATTACAAATAATCAATCAACCTACTACAAAAAAATTAAATACATAAAAAAAAACAGAAATACATCAACCAATCTATTCCCAATCTAAAGCATCCTCTAATATCATGGTAGCATCCAGTATAAGGCAATATCATCATCATAAGTCATCCCAACATGTTTTGCTAATCAAAGCTTCTTCAGGGATATAAAAAATTATAACATTCAAACAGAAGGAATGCAATCACGTACTGTATAGATTGTAAATCCTTCAACAGTAGAAGACAACATTCAGAAACTAAATTAATGCAGTTCCAGAATGTTTTTATATGAGTTGTGATATTACCATCAAGCCCTCAAACAAATCAAAGGCCACCAAATTAGCTCCACTCGTCTCTTCATCTATAGGAGTGTCATCAAGATATAATTCACATCAAGCAGTAAACAAGTGAAGGGCAGTAAAGACTATATTGCAATCTTGCCTCGCTCATTCAAATTCAGCATGCGAATAAACAATAAACCATAGTGAGTCATCAATCCAGTCTATTTATTGTTAATCTAAAAGATGAATTCATTTCATTTTCCATGTCCACCTGCATACAGGTTTTTAAAATTGCCTTGGAGGATTTAATACAACTATGTCTTCCATTCCAGACACTCCAAGAAATCAGTAATTTACGGACAAACTAGCAGATACCACAAATCTGTTTGGATGAAGGCAAAAGTGATAGCCACCTCATCTCTCTCTACTCTGCCTTCATCTAATAGGGCCACTCTTCCAAAAACACAGAGAACATGACCATGTCACATGCACCCAAAGAAAACCTACTTCAGCATGGGGAGAAAAAAACAGATTGATTTATTACCACTTTGTTACTACTTATACCTCTATATCACCACCATTACATAAGATTTGCCATACTAGGTCAGATCAAAGGTCCATCAAGCCCAGTATCCTGTTTCTAAGAGAACAATCTGTCACACATACCTGGCAGGATCCCAAAATGTTGATAGATTCCATGCTGCTTATCCCAGAGATAAGCAGTGGATTTCCTCAAGTCCATCTTAATAATGGTGTGGTACTGAGTGGTCAGGGGTAGCCAGAGAACAGGCTTCAGGCTGGACTCTGGCAAAATCTTTAAAAACCCTCTTTATTTGTGAAAAGTAACAAACAAAACAAATTTGCTATTCCATGCAGATCAACAAAACAAATATGGCAAAGTAACATACACTTTGGAACAATTGTCTTTCTTGAGGCTTCCTTCTTTCTCCTGGGGTCCCCTCAACCCTTCTGGGCTCTGCCTTTTTATCCCATGCTAAAGGGATACTCTTTTACCCAGTCTCCCTTCCTGAGTTGGCTCTTAAGAAGGACCAGGCCAAATAGCTGTGGCCAATCCTTTAAGGTATTCTGAGGGAGTTTCTTATGCAATCCCTGACAAATGGATTATGGACTTTTCCTCCAAGAATGTCCACACATTTTCTAAATCCAGCTACATTAACAGCTTTTACCATATCCTCTGCAAACAAAATCCAGAGTTTAACTATATTTTGAGGAAAATAATATTTTCTCCTATTTGTTTTAAATGAACAACCTAGTAACTTCATTGCATGTCCCTTAGTCTTTGTACATTTTGGAAGCATAAACAACCAATTTGCTTTTATCCATTCCACTCCAGTCATGATTTTACAGATCTCTATAATATCTCCCAACAGCCATCTCTACATCAAGTTGAAGAGTTCTTATCTCTTTAGCCTTTCCTCATTGGAGAATCATTCCATCCCCTTTATCATTTTTGTTGTCCTTCACTGTACCGTTTCTTATTCTGCTATATATTTTTTGAGATGCAGTGACCGAACTGCACACAATACTCAAGGTGTGGTTGCACCATGGAGCGATACAGAGGCATAATGATACTCTAAATTTTATTCTCCATTTCTTTCCTAATAATTTCCTGGTATTCTATTTGCTTTATTGGCTGCTGCTGCATATTGAGCAGAGGATTTCAACATATTATCCATGACAATGCCTAGATCCTTTTCCTGAGTAATGACTCTTAAATTGAAACCTTGCATTGTGTAGCTATAATTTTTGATTGCTCTCTCCTATGTGCATCACTTTGCACATGTCCACGTTACATTTAATTTGCCATTTGGTTGCCCAGTCTCCCAGTAACACAGATCCTCTTGCAATTTCTCATAATCCTCTTGTGATTTAACAGCTTTGAATACATTTGTATTATTTGATCACCTCACTCATTATTCCCATTTCCAGGTCATTTATAAATATGTTAAAAAGCAGTGGTCCCAGTACAGATCCCTGGGGCACTCTACTATTCACGTTTCTCCATTGAGAAAACTGACTATTTAGCCTTACTCTGTTTCTGATCCACAACAGGACAATGCTTCCTATTCCATGACTTTTTAATTTCATGAGATACTTTGCCAAATGTTTTCTGAAAATCCAGGTACACTATTTCAACTGACTCACCTTTATCTACATGTTTATTCACGCCTTCAAAAAAATATAGCAGACTGCTGAGGCAAGACTTCCCTTGGCTAACTCCACATTGGCTTTGACCTATTAAACCATGACTATATGTCTAGCAATTTAGTTGTTTAGACTAGTTTCTACCATTTTGCCCAATACCAACGTCAGGCTCACTGGTCTATAGTTTCCTGGATCACCCCCTGGAAACTTTCAGGTTATTTGCAACTCTTTGTCAATTTGCTCTTTTGCATCTTCCAGATTTACTGAGATTTGTTTCAGTTTCCAGATTTACTGAGATTTGTTTCAGTTTCTCTGAGATTTGTTTCAGTTTTCAGAATCTTCACCTTTAAATATCATTTCTGGCATGGGTCTCTCCCTTACATCTTCTTCAGTAAAGATAAAAACAAAGAATTAGTTTAGTATCTTCACTATGGCCTTTGTCCACCCTTAGTGCCAATTTTACCCTTTGATCATCTAATGGTCCAACCAACTCCCTCACAAGTTTGCTACTTTGAATTTTTCTGAAAAAAGGTTTTATTATCAATTTTTGCTTCCAAAGAAAGCTTCTTTTCAAATTCTCTCTTTGCCTTCCTTATCAATGCTTTGCATCTATTTTGCCAGAGCTTATATTGCTCCCTATTTTCTTCATTTGGATCTGTTTTTTGTAAGATGTTCTATTGGCTAAAATAGCCTCTCTCACCTCACTTTTTAACCACTTGCTTTGTCTTTCTTCTACTTTTTCTTACTGTTTGGAATACATCTGTTCTGGATTTCCAAAAATGTTATTTTTAAACAACATCCATGCCTGATGTAAACTCTTAGCCTTTGCATAGAGACACAGAAGTGACGGTAGAAAAGAACCTAATGGCCCAACCAGTCTGCCCAGCAAGCTCCCATAGTTATCAGTTTCCCATACTTATCAGTTACTCAGACCGCCAAGGTCAGGGCTCTTGTTGGTTACTGTGAGTCCAATTTCCTTTTACCTGCTGCCATTGAAGCAGAGAGCAATGTAAGAGTAGCATCAGAGGTGTAGTTTCACATCAAGCAAGTTACCCCCATGCTCTTGTTGGTTACTGTTTGAGTTCAATTTCTTGTCACCCCCTGCAGCTGGAGTTGCATCAGAAGTGTATTATCAGGCTTTCTGGTTAAGGATAGTAACCGCCGCATCAAGCAAGTTACCCCCATTCTTATTTATTTTCCCAAACTTTACAGTTCAATGTCCTTGTTGCTCCTTTCCGTTTTTCCCTAAGCATTTTCCTCATTTTATCATAGTCTAACTTTTCAAAGTTAAATGCTGTCATAGTAGATTTCCTTAGTGTCCTCTTTCCAGTTAGCAAGTCAAATGTAATCACATTATGATCACTGTTAACAAATGGCCCAACACTGTTACTTCTCGATTCAAATCCTATGTTCCATAAGAAATGCCATGCTGGTTCAGACCAAGGTCTATCAAAGCCCAGCATGCAATCTGCAACAGTGGCTAATCTTGTACACAAGTACCTGGCAGATCCCATAAAGTAGACTAATTTGTCTTACTCCCAGGGATAACAGTAGCTTTCTTTAATCTAGCTAGCTAATAATGTACAATGGACTTTTCCTCCAGGAACTTGTCCAAACCTCTTTTCACCCCCACTATGCTAGTCACCTTATCCACATCCTCTGGCAAAAGATTCCACAGCTTGATAGTGCACTGAATGAAAAAGTACCTTCAACAATTTATTTTGAATCTGCTGGTTCAACAAAACAAACATGGCAATGTAACCAACACTTCCTTCATTCTTGTTGGGCCCCCTCAACCCTTTTTTGGCCCAACATTCAGGCCGATTCAGTAAAATGCGCGGGATAGCCAGCGCTCCAAGGTGATTCTCTATGCTAATAAGGGCCCGCGGTAAAAAGGAGGCACTAGGGACAATAGCGCATCCCTAGCGCCTCCTTATTGGCAGAAGCGTTGGCTGTCAGAGGGTTTGACAGCCGACGCTTAATTTTACCGGTGTTGGTTGTCAAACCCGCTGACAGCCACGGATTCGGAAAATGGACGCCGGCAAAATTGAGCGTCCGTTTTCCAACCCGCGGGCAGATTTTTTTTTTTTTAAGATTTTGTATTTTTTTTTATTTTTGGGGCCTCCAACTTAATATCACTGCTTTTCTGTACACTTTCCCGATGCCGGCCAAAATTTCTGAGAGTAAAATGTGCGGCTTGGCTGCACATTTTACTTTCTGTATGGCACGGGACTAATAGGATCATCAACATGCATTTGCATGTTGAGGGCACTATTAATTTTTTTTGGGGGGGGGGGGTTGGACGCACATTTTCCACACGCTATCACCCCTTACTGTATAAGGAGTAATAATAGCACGTGGAAAACGCGCATCCAAAAGGGGGCTAATGGTGCGCTCAGCCTGAGCACACCATACTGAATCGGCCTGATTCTTATCCCAGAGTTGCCTTGTTTTAGTATTTGAAAGGGTAAACAACTGTTCTTTATTTATCCATTCCACCCCATTCATGATTTTATAAACTTCTATTAATGTTCCCTCTCAGCCATCTCTTTTCCAAACTGAAGAGCTCATCATATGAGAGATATTCCATCCCCTAATTATTTTGTTGCCCTCTTCTGCACTCTTCCTAATTACACTATGTCTTTCTTGAGATGGAGCGACTAGAACTGCAATCAATACTCAATGTGTGCATGCACCATAGCTCAATACAGAGGCACAATGATGTTTTCTGTTTTATTTCCCATTCCTTTTCGGATCATTCCTAACATTCTATTTACTTTTTTGACCACCACCATGCATAGAGCAGAACCCAACACTGTGTACCTATAATTGTGCTAGGAGTCCTTACCCATCTTTCACTTTTGAGACTCTATTCTCAGAGCCCCCTCCCTTTCTTTCTTTGTTAGTCACGTGAACAAGTATGTCATCACTGGGACAAGCTGGGAATTGTAGTTCTTATGAGCTTTAGCACCCATCTTATTTGCCCAAAAGGAACATATTCTCACAGTGTGCACCTCATTTATTGTTCCCTTTTCCAGATCATTTATGAATATGTTAAACAGCAAAGATCCCATCTGGAAAATTGGAGAAATTACTTACCTGATAATTTCATTTTCCTTAGTATAGACAGATGGACTCAGGACCAATGGGTAGTGTGTACTCCTGATAGCAGTTGGAGACTGATCAGATTTCAATCTGACGTCAGTCCTAGTACATATACCCCAGCAGGAAGTGATGCTCTTCAGTATTCTCCTTGAAAAGCAATTGTGGATATATGTGTGACTGAATAACTTGGATAACTTGATTAACTTTATAACTTGGTTAACTTGATTAACTTGAACTGGTTGAATTGGTTATAGCTGGAGACCGCCAGTGTCCTCAACCAAGAAACGTCGACATCCGGTAGGATGGATGTCCTAATTGGAGGGAAGCTTGGCTTATCCGTGAATAACTCGCTCTCGGGGATGTCGCCTGGGAATTCTATGAATGACGGCAGCCGTGGGTGGGATTCTGAGTCCATATGTCTACACTAAGGAAAACAAAATTATCAGGTAAGTAATTTCTCCATTTCCTAGCGTGTAGCAGATGGACTCAGGACCAATGTGATGTATAAAAGCTACTCCCGAACCAGGTGGGAGGCTGCCCGAGGTCCACTTAGTACTGCCCTTGCAAATGCTGTGTCCTCTCGAGCCTGAACATCAGACGGTAGAACCTGGAGAAGGTGTAGATGGAGGACCATGTCGCTGCCTGACAGATCTCGGCGGGTGACAGCATCTTGGTTTCCGCCCAGAACACTGCCTGGGCTCTAGTGGAATGGGCCTTGACTTGCAAAGGCGGCGGCTTGCCTGCTTCTACGTAGGCCGCCTTGATAACTTCTTTGATCCAGCGGGCTATGGTTGCTCTTGAGGCCGCTTCCCCTTGCTTCTTCCCGTTGTGAAGGACGAATAGATGGTCCGTCTTTCATACGGATTCCGACCTTTCCAGTTATCGGACTAGAAGTCTGCCAACGTTGAGGTGGCACAGGCAGCAAGATTCTTCCGAATCCTTATGCTCATAGGCGATGGTAGTGAGATGGCTTGGTTGACATGGAAGTGAGAAATCACTTTGGGGAGGAAGGACGGGACCATGCATAACTGGATGGTTCCTGGAGTGAGTCTGAGGAATGGCTCCCGGCAGGACAGTGCTCGTAGCTCGGAGATACGACGGGCCGAACAGACTGCCAACAGGAAGGCTGTTTTCAATGTTAATAGTCAGAAGGACAAGCCGCAGAGAGGTCTGAAGGAGGCTCCTGCTAAGAAGTCTAGAACCAGGTTGAGGTTCCATAGAGGCACCGGCCACTTTAGGGGTGGTCAGATCTGCTTGACTCCCTTCAGGAAGCTGGAGACTACCGGGTGAGAGGCTAGGCTACCGTCCTCACTCTTGGTTCCGTAGCATGACAAGGCGGCCACCTGTACCTTGATGGAGTTGAGAGACAATCCCTTCTGTAGGCCGTTCTGTAGGAATTCCAAAATCGCGGGAATTTTGACTAAGCTTGGGATGATGTTGCGGTCCTCACACCAGGATTCGAATACTCTCCAAATCCTTATGTATGTTAGGGATGTGAAGAACTTGCGTGCTCGGAGCAGGGTGTCAATTGCTGCCCCTGAGTATCCGCTCTTCCTCAGGCGAGTCCTCTCAATGGCCAGGCCGTAGGAGAGAATCGAGCTGGGTCCTCGTGGAGGATTGGCCCTTGTTGGAGCAGATCCCTGTGTGGCGGAAGCGGGAGAGGGCTCCCTGTCAGTAGCCTTCGCATGTCTGCGTACCACGGCCTTCTTGGCCAGTCCGGGGCCACTAGAAGCACTGGTCCCTTGTGGTGTTCTATCTTGTGGATGATTGCGCCCAATAGAGGCCACGGAGAGAAGCCGTATAATAGTTTCCTGTGGCCAGGTCTGTACCAGGGCATCGATTCCCTGGGACTGAGGTTCCCGTCTGCAGCTGAAGAAGTTGGGCACTTGGGAGTTGGACCGGTTTGCCAAGAGGTCAATGGTTGGTGTTCCCCAATGGCTTACTATCAACTGGAATTCTGTAGTCGACAGTCTCTATTCTCCTGGGTCTAGACTTTCTCTGCTGAGGTAATTCGCAGCGACACTGTCTTTCCCCGCGATGTGGACGACCGAGATCTCTCGAAGGTTCGCTTCCACCCACGTCATTAGGGGGTCTATTTCCAGAGAGACCTGTTGGTTTCTGGTTCCTCCTTGACAGTTGATGTAGGCCACTGGTGTGACGTTGTCCGACATGACTTGTCTCGGAGTCTGTGACCGAACCGTAAGCAGGCTAGTCTGACTGCCTGTGCTTCTAGGTGATTGATATTCAATCCTGACTCTTCTTTGTTCCATTGCCCCTGAGCGGTTAGCTACTGGCAGTGAGCTCCCCATCCCCGTAGGCTGGCGTCCGTGGTGAGTAGGAAACAGGTCGGTGAGGACAGCCTCACTCCCTGGCTCAGATGGCCGTCTTGTAGCCACCATCGTAGTTGGGTCCAAACTTTGTCTGGGAGCTGGAGACGAACGGTGTAGTTCTGGGACAGCAGGCTCCATCGTGAGAGTAGAGAGCGCTGTAGGGGTCTCATGTGAGCTCTTGCCCATGGCACTACTTCCAGTGTGGATGCCATGAGGCCGAGGACTTGGAGGTAGTCCCATGCTGTGGGACGAAGCTCGCTCAACAGGGTTCTCAACTGGGTCATCAGTTTTGAACGCCTTGTCGGTGTCAGGATGACCTTGTCTTGTTTGGTGTTGAACCAAACTCCCAGGTATTCTAGGGATTGGGGGGGCTGCAAACAGCTCTTGTTTGTGTTGACCACCCACCCGAGGCTCTCCAGTAGAATTTTGACTCTGTTGGTCACCTGGTGACTTTCCTCTGGGGATTTCGCCCTGATCAGCCAATCGTCCAGATAAGGGTGTACAAGGATTCCTTCCTTCCTCAGTGTTGCTGCCGCTACCACCATGATTTTGGTGAACGTCCGGGGTGCTGTGGCTAACCCGAATGGTAATGGCCGGAACTGGTAGTGATGGTCCAGGATCGTGAAGTGTAGAAAACGCTGATGCTCTTGATGGACCGGAATGTGCAGGTAGGCTTCCGACAGATACAGGGATGTAAGGAATTCTCCCAGTTGTATCACCCTTATGACCGAGCGTAAGGTTTCCATGCGGAAGCGAGGAATCTTCAGGTGGCGGTTGACCGACTTGAGGTCCAGGATGGGCCGGAACATCCCTTCTTTCTTGGGAACGATAAAATACATGGACTAGTGTCCAGTATTTATTTGTTGTGAGGGCACCGGTGTTATAGCCTCTAAGGTGAGTAATCTGGTCAGTGTAGCTTCCACTGCCGTCCTCTTGGAGGGGTCATGGCAGGGGGATTCCACAAACTTGTCCGGAGGGATGTGGTGGAAATCCAGATAATATCCCTCTTGAATGATGGCTAGGATCCACTTGTCCGAAGTTATCTCGACCCATCTTTGGTAGAATAGGGCAAATCTGCCCCCTATGGCTTCTTCCCTTGGACGGGTTGGCTGATTTTCATTGTGGGGTGCAGCTGGGACCTGGCCCCGAGCCAGCGTCCCTTTTGTTGTGCTTGTTCCGAAAGGACTGGCTCCTGCCTGCGGGGTGAGCCGCTTGATATGTGCTTCTGTATGGGTTGAAGCGCCGTGATCCTCTGCCCCTAGAAGTTCGGGGGGAAGGGTCGCTGGTTTCTCTTATTCCTGTCCTCTGGTAGCTGCAGTAGTGAGGATTCACCCCATTTGTTAGCTAGCTTCTCTAGTTTGCTTCCGAACAGGAGGGTTCCCTTTAAGGGCATCCTTGTGCGTCTCATTTTGGACGATGCGTCGGCTGACCAGCTTCGGAGCCAGAGTTGTCTTCTGGCCGCTATGGCAGATGACACGCCTCTAGCCGCGGTGCGCACCAGATCAGAAGCAGCATCCGTGAAGAATGATACTGCTGGTTCCAGGGCTTCCCTGGGAGTGTTGTTCCTGGTCTGTGAAAAGCAGGCACGTGTCACCGTGGCACAGCAGGCCGCGATCTGTAGAGACATAGCGGAGACGTCAAAAGACTGTTTGAGGATGGATTCCAAACGTCTGTCTTGAGTATCCTTGAGTGCTGCTCCTCCCTCAACTGAGATAGTAGTGCGCTTCGAGACCACGCAGACCATGGCATCCACTTTCGGACATGCCAGGAGATCTTTGGCAGCTGGATCCAGAGGGTAAGAACATAAGAAATTGCCATGCTGGGTCAGACCAAGGGTCCATCAAGCCCAGCATCCTGTTTCCAACAAAGGCCAAAACCAGGCCACAAGAACCTGGCAATTACCCAAACACTAAGAAGATCCCATGCTACTGATGCAATTAATAGCAGTGGCTATTCCCTAAGTAAAATTGATTAATAGCCATTAATGGACTTCTCCTCCAAGAACTTATCCAAACCTTTTTTGAACCCAGCTACACTAACTGCACTAACCACATCCTCTGGCAACAAATTCCAGAGCTTTATTGTGCGTTGAGTGAAAAAGAATTTTCTCCGATTAGTCTTAAATGTGCTACTTGCTAACTTCATGGAATGCCCCCTAGTCCTTTTATTATTCGAAAGTGAAAATAACCGAGTCACATCTACTCGTTCAAGACCTCTCATGATCTTAAAGACCTCTATCATATCCCCCCTCAGCCGTCTCTTCTCCAAGCTGAACAGCCCTAATCTCTTCAGCCTTTCCTCATAGGGAAGCTGTTCCATCCCCTTTATCATTTTGGTTGCCCTTCTCTGTACCTTCTCCATCGCAACTATATCTTTTTTGAGATGCGGCGACCAGAATTGTACACAGTATTCAAGGTGTGGTCTCACCATGGAGCGATATAGAGGCATTATGACATTTTCCGTTCTATTAACCATTCCCTTCCTAATAATTCCAAACATTCTATTTGCTTTTTTGACTGCTGCAGCACACTGAGCTGACGATTTTAAAGTATTATCCACTATGATGCCTAGATCTTTTTCCTGGGTGGTAGCTCCTAATATGGAACCTAACATCGTGTAACTACAGCAATGGTTATTTTTCCCTATATGCAACACCTTGCACTTGACCACATTAAATTTCATCTGCCATTTGGATGCCCAATCTTCAAGTCTTGCAAGGTCCTCCTGCAATGTATCACAGTCTGCTTGCGATTTAACTACTCTGAATAATTTTGTATCATCTGCAAATTTGATAACCTCACTCGTCATATTCCTTTCCAGATCATTTATATATATATTGAAAAGCTCCGGTCCAAGTACAGATCCCTGAGGCACTCCACTGTTTACCCTTTTCCACTGAGAAAATTAACCATTTAATCCTACTCTCTGTTTCCTGTCTTTTAACCAGCTTGTAATCCACGAAAGGACATCGCCTCCTATCCCATGACTTTTTAGTTTTCGTAGAAGCCTCTCATGAGGGACTTTGTCAAACGCCTTCTGAAAATCCAAATACACTACTTCTACCGGTTCACCTTTATCCACATGTTTATAAACCCCTTCAAAAAAATGAAGCAGATTTGTGAGGCAAGACTTCCCTTGGGTAAATGTTACGGCTATGGCTGCAGTGCAACCGCCTCACCACCAGGGGTCCCTCTAGTGCTGGTTCTCCTCACAGGCCCAGTCCATCTCCCCTGTCCACTCTATGTTCTGGGCTGTCCCTTATAACCCTGCCTGACAGTTCCCTCGGTGCTTCGGCATCGAGCTCGCCTGGGCTCCCTGCTCTAGCCTTCCTTCCCTGCTTGCTGTGCGTTTGGTCCCAGGACCTTGCCTTGCGCGGCCTTTGGGCCTTATTCATTCCTTGCTTTGCCTTGCGCGGCCTTCGGGCCTTATTCATTCCTTGCTTTGCCTTGCCTTGCGCTGCCTTCGGGCCTTCTACCTTGCCTTGCTCTGGGTGTACCTTTGGGCCTGCTACCTTGTACTGTGTGTGGCCTACGGGCCTTCTATGTGTGTGTGGCCTAGGGGCCTTCTGACCTGCCTTGCCCTGCTTACGGTGTGTGGCCTACGGGCCTTCTGTGTGTGTGTGGCCTACGGGCCTTCTGACCTGCCTTGCCCTGCTTACTGTGTGTGGCCTACGGGCCTTCTGTGTGTATGTGGCCAACGGGCCTTCTGACCTGCCTTGCCCTGCTTACGGTGTGTGGCCTACGGGCCTTCTGTGTGTGTGGGGCCTACGGGCCTTCTGACCTGCCTTGCCCTGCTTACTGTGTGTGGCCTACGGGCCTTCTGTGTGTGTGTGGCCTACGGGCCTTCTGATCTGCCTTGCCCTGCTTACTGTGTGTGGCCTACGGGCCTTCTGTGTGTGTGTGGCCTACGGTCCTTCTGACCTGCCTTGCCCTGCTTACGGTGTGTGGCCTACGGGCCTTCTGTGTGTGTGTGGCCTACGGGTCCTTCTGACCTGCCTTGCCCTGCTTACGGTTTGTGGCCTACGGGCCTTCTGTGTGTGTGTGGCCTACGGGCCTTCTGACCTGCCTTGCCCTGACCCAGCCTGAACCCAGACACTGCTATCTGCCGCCTGCCCTGACCCAGCCTGGACCCAGACACTGCTATCTGCCGCCTGCCCTGACCCAGCCTGGACCCAGACACTGCTAATTGCCGCCTGCCCTGACCCAGCCTGGATCCAGACACTGCTATTGCCGCCTGCCCTGACCCAACCTGGACCCAGACACTGCTACTTGCCGCCTGCCCTGACCCAGCCTGGACCCAGACACTGCTACTTGCCGCCTGCCCTGACCCAGCCTGGACCCAGACACTGCTACTTGCCGCCTGCCCTGACCCAGCCTGGACCCAGACACTGTTTTTAGCCATTCCTGTCTCTCTCCACCTGGAGCCACCCTTCTGGGTGGTGTTCACGACTCCTGACCGGAGCCCATTCGTAACAGGTAAATCCATGTTGACTATGTTCCATTAAATCATGTCTTTCTATATGCTTTACAATTTTGTTCTTGAGAATAGTTTCCACTATTTTTCCCAGCACTGAAGTCAGACTCACTGGTCTATAGTTACCTGGGTCACCCCTGGAGCCTTTTTTAAATATTGGGGTTACATTGGCCACCCTCCAGTCTTCAGGTACAATGGATGATTTTAATGATAGGTTACAAATTTTAACTAATAGATCAGAAATTTCATTTTTTAGTTCCTTCAGGACCCTAGGATGCATACCATCCGGTCCAGGTGATTTGCTACTCTTTAGTTTGTCAATCTGGCCTACTACATCTTCCAGGTTCACAGTGATTTCGTTCAGTTCGTCTGACTCATCACCCCTGAAAACCATCTCCGGAACTGGTATCTCCCCAACATCCTCATTTGTAAACAAGGAGGCAAAGAATTCATTTAGTCTTTCTGCAATGGCCTTATCTTCCCTAAGAGCCCCTTTAACCCCTCTGTCATCTAATGGTCAGACCGACTCCCTCACAGGTTTCTTGCTTTGGATATATTTTAAAAAGTTTTTATTATGAGTTTTTGCCTCTATGGCCAATTTCATTTCAAATTATCTCTTCGCCTGTCTTATCAATGTTTTACACTTAGCTTGACAATGCTTATATTTTATCCTATTTTCTTCAGATGGATCCTTCCAGTTTTTGAAGGATTTTTTTTGGCTAAAATAGCCTCTTTCACCTCACCTTTTAACCATGACGGTAATCGTTTTTCCTTCCTTCCACCTTTCTTAATGCGCGGAATACATATGGACTGCGCCTCTAGGATTGTATTTTTAAACAATGTCCATGCCTGTTGAACACTTTTAACCTTTGCAGCTGCACCTTTCAGTTTTTTTCTAACTATTTTCCTCATTTTATCAAAGTTTCCCTTTTTAAAATTTAGTGTTAGAGCTGCAGATTTACTTATTGTCCCCCTTCCAGTTATTAGTTTAAATTTGATCATGTTATGATCACTGTTGCCAAGTGGCCCCACCACCGTTACTTCTCTCACCAAATCTTGCATTCCACTAAGAATTAAATCTAAAATAGCTCCCTCTCTTGTTGGTTCCTGAACCAATTGCTCCATGAAGCAATCATTTATTACATCCAGGAACTTTATGTCTCTAGCAAGTCCTGATGTTACATTTACATGGCTGCCAGGGCACGCCCCCCTTTGAATGTAGTCTGCGGGGCTTCCCATTCCAGGTCAATTAGCTGCTAGATGGCTTGTAACAGGGGGCAATGATGGGAGGTCTCTGACGGAGTCCCTCTAGCAGGGGATTCGTCTTAGGTTCCCCCGAGGCACTTGTGCCTGGGATAGCGAGCTCTTTCAAGCTGTGTGTGACTAGGTCTGGAAGCTCGTCCTTGGTGAAGAAATGCCTCATGGTTCGGTGGGATTTGGTCCCTGGGGGAGGTTCCCCTTCCTCCAGGGGTTCTGAATCGTCTGAGTTGTCCGTGTCCCCGAAGGTGGGGCTTCTGGGTGGTGGAGGACACTGCCTCCTATCAAATGACTTTTTAATTTCCTGCGGAGTCTCTCATGGAGGACTGTCAAATGCCTTATAAAAATCCCAAAAACGAATATCAACTGGCTCACCTTTACCTACATGTTTATTTAAACCTTCAAAAGAAGGTAAAAAAATTGGAAAGGCAGGACTTCTTTATTTATTTATTTATTTATTTATTTAAATAATTTATATACCGGAGGTTCCTGTATAATATACATATCACCCCGGTTCACAAAGAACAGTAACTATCGCTACAAATAGCGGTTTACATAGAACAGAATAAAAAAGAAGTTTTACATTGAACAAGAACTAAGTAAACAAGATTTTACATTGAAGTCAGCATGTGTAAATTTCTGATTGAAAAAAGGAAGAAAATAATAGATCTGAATAACTCGTTGTGGGCTTGAAAAAGACTTTTATTCGAGTTCTTGGCTCTAGGGGAAAGCTTGTTTGAAAAGCCAAGTCTTAAGTTTCCCTTTAAATGTAGAGTGGCATGGTTCCAAACGAAGGTCTGGAGGGAGCGAGTTCCAAAGTGAAGGGCCCGCTGTGGATAATGCACGTTTCCTCAGAACGGATTTCGCCGGTTGTGTGATTAGTCTGTTCTGATAGGCGCTTCTGGTTGGTTTCACAGATGTGTGTAATTGAATTTGAAATGTTAGGTTGAGAGGTGCGATGTTGTGTAAGGCCTTATGTATCATCATTAAAGACTTGAACTGGATCCTGTATTTAATCGGAAGCCAGTGGAGATGGTGGAGAATTGGGGTGATATGATCTCTCTTTTTGGCATTTGATAGAATTCTTGCAGAGGCGTTCAGGACCATCTGAAGTGGTTTGATGGTGCATGCTGGTAGGCCTAGGAGGAGAGAGTTACAGTAATCTAGCTTTGGGAGTATGATGGCTTGTAAAACCATGCGGAAGTCTCTGTATAGGAGGAGAGGTTTGAGTTTCTTTAATGTTTGAAGTTTAAAGAAACATTCTTTTGTTGTGTTGTTGACGAATTTGTTGAGACTGAGTCTGTTGTCTATGATGACTCCCAGGTCTCTAACTTGTTGCGTGGTGGAGAGCCCTGCGGTGTCCGGATGTTGATTAGTGTTAGAATGTGAGGAGGGGGTATAGTTATCCGGTGTTATAATGAGGATTTCAGTTTTGTTTTTGTTTAGAACCAAGTTGAGGCTGGTGAGTAGATTGTTGATAGCTGACAGACATTTATTCCAGAATGATATGGCTTTGTGAATGGAATCTTCTATAGGGATGAGGATTTGAATATCATCCGCGTATAGGAATGTCTTAGCTTAAGGTTAGTGAGAAGTTGACAGAGTGGGAGTAGATAAATATTGAAGAGAGTCGGGGAGAGGGATGATCCTTGTGGTACCCCCCTTTTGGATTCGATGGTGTGGGACTCTTTGTTATTTATCTTGACCTTGTATGTTCTGTTCTCCAAAAACGATTTGAACCAGTTAAAAGCTGCTCCTGTAATGCCGATGTCTATTAGGCGTTGCAGAAGGCGTTGCAGAAGGCGTTGCAGAAGGCAGAAGGCATCTTTACTGTTCTTCATCCTGCACCTCACCCTCTTGTGGATCCAAATCTTCTTCGTGACTTGCTTTCATGACCATCAGTACATCTTGGGACAAATTAACATGAAATACTTGTTTTTTCTTGCTCCTTTCCTTCTGGACCTCTGAATCTACCAGCCCCAGTTTCCTCAATATTTTTTATGTTCCCCTCCATTTAGCTGATAATTTATTAAAGGAAGTTGGTAATAACACCAATACCTCCTCTTCTATATCAGAAACCCTCAAAAGCACCCTTTAGTTATAAGAGGCCTCTTGCTTGTCCTCTGCTTGCAACAGATTTTTCTAAGCCTTCTCAGATATCCTCCCCAAATGTCTCAACCTGCATTTTTCACCACATTTTCCTCCTCTCCTCCTCCATCTACCCAACCCTCTTTAACCACAATAAGCAAACCCCTGGATTGCTGACCAAATATCAACTCAAAGGGGGAGGGGGGGACTTCACAAATAGTAAATAAGAAGTGTACAAGTTTATCCTTAGCCACACCTATTGGTGTGGGGATGGTAAGCCACTGTTCTGAGAGATTTTACTCTAAATAGATTGCATACTTGCTTAGAGGTGAAATTGGACCCTCTGTGAGTACTTCCTGGAGAATCCCTACTTCACAGATCTTTACAAATTCCCAAGCTACTAACTTTGCACTTATGTTCTTGAGGGATATCGTCCAGGGATATCTAGTGGCATAATCCAGTACTAGAATATACTGATGTCCACTCTTACTACAGTGAAGAGGTCCCACTATATCCAGGCCAGGCACGAACCTGGATCCCCGACCAAAGGTAAAAGGGGATCAGATGAGATTACAGTTCACATTTTTATCAACTAATTAGTACTCCAGACAAGAAGAACAAAACTCCATTACCTGCTTATAGATCCCAGCCCAAAAACTTGCTGCAAGAAAGGACCTAGGGGATTGGCCACCCTAAGATGATCTTTCAAAGGATTGTTATGAGCTGAGAGGGCTGCAGAATGCTCCATCTTTTTGTCATGTGTATCCTGTTAAGACTTGTGAAAAGGCTTTCTTGGTAGCAGGACCAATGCTGTGGAACTCTTTACCAGAAAGCTTACATCTGATGACTTGTACTAAGACATTTACGAAGATGGTTAAAACATTTTTATTTCAGCAAGCATTTGCTTAACTGGTAGGGCTTTCTGTACATTTGTACTTTCATTGAATGAGGCTTGCTGTTAGTAGCATTGTCATTAGAATCTAGGCTATAGTATGTGAAAGTCTATTTGACAGCATATATTTTCATGTTATGCTTTTGTGAATGTTTTATTTTTTGTAAGCTGCCTAGAGTTGTGGATTTAGGTGGCATATAAATCTTTAAAATAAATAAATCCTTCTGGGATCATCAACTGGAGGACCTCTTCTCCCCTTCTTTCATCTATCCTTTTCCGATTAATAAACCTTGGGTAACGAAATCGGTGGTATCAAATTCTGTTCTTTATTCACCTTCCCCTGCCCCCTCTTCTGTTAACACCACTTTTGAAAATAACACCAGGTTATTATTTTGCTCCCTTGAAAAATGAGGATACCTATCCAAAACATCCTTTGCAAAGGTCGCTCATGAGCACCCCTTCTGTTCGATCTACCTCTCTCTCTTTCACCCACTCCTGCTGGCGCTGCCCGCTCTTCACCTTCTCTTAGGTTTGTGTGGCTTTCCTGGAGTCCTCATGATTTCATGCTCTTCAAAAGGGAAGATTACCCCCAGTACCTGCTCCTTCTCCCCCTAAACCTGTTTCCTCTAGGACCTTTTAAGACCTAAAGACTCCTGTTCGTTCAAGACCTCTAAATGATCACTCTCAAAGAAAGGGTCTGGTTAGGCATCTCCCTGATACCCTCTTCAGTAAAGAATTAATTTAGTTTTTCTGCTATGGACTTGTCTTTACCCTCAGTCATCTAGTGGTCCAACCAACTCCCTCACAAGCTTCTTGCTTAGAATATACTTGAAAACATTTTTATTTTGAGTTTTTGCCTCTCTGGCAAGCTTATTTTCAAATTCTCTTTTGGCCTGCTTTTATTAATGCTTTATATCTAATTTACCAATGCTTATATTCTTTCCTATTTTCTTCACATGGATCCACTTTCCAATTTTTGAAAGATGTCCTTTTGGCTTTAATAGCCTCTTTCATCTCACCAGTTAATCATGCTAGCAGTCATTTGGTCTTCATTCTAGCTTTTTTAATGTCTGGGCTTCCCTATAAATCAAACAATAAAAATTGTACAGGGTGCACTTTTCAGAGCCCTTGTGATGTTTTTATCAGCTGTGTCACAAACTATCATCTCAAAGATTCATGCTTATAGCTATTTTGCTCCCAATTGATTTGTTCAGTTATCTTACATAAATGTCCTAACAAAAGAGTTAACCATGTAATATGCACACAACCACAAAACATTTGTGATAGAAGCGTGAGGATATTTCAGGAATGCTTCAGAAATATTTTCTGCCAAAAGATGTGCTGCCTTATTCAGACATTCCTTAATTCACTAAACATTTCATTGATATTTCATCAAGCTATTCAGCAACTTTTACACCCCCTGCTAGGAGCATGAAGAAAATATGGTTGTCCTCAAAAAATATGGTTGTCCTCAAAAATGAGGACAACCAGATATAAAAAAAATGGTGGCTACGGTCTGATGCTTCAATTTTTGGTGCGCCATAATCAGCAAGAGAGGATCATGTTGCTATTACTGCTATAGTTTGATAGATCTGAAAAACTTTAGTTAATTAGAACAAATTTGAATATGTGGCACCAGAAATCACTTATGCTATAAGAAAGACCTAAAGAATTGGTATACAAATCAATGAGACCAAGTTACTAAGTTCCTGCAAACCAGCACATTTCTGTGCTATTTTACTAAATGAAAATTACCTTGGGATGTATTAAACTACCATAAATTTCCCACATGTTGCCACAGTCAGAAATACCACATATTCCCAGCTGTAGCAACAGGTGACGGCAGGCTTCAATCTCAAAGCTGGTATATTTTAAAGAGGCCACAAGATCCATGAAAAGCCCAACAATCCCCCCCTTATGCAAAAACTCCTGGGGGGTCTAGTGGGCCCTGCCACCCCCACAAAGGGCTTACCAACAATTCCTTGGGGGATTAGCAGGGACAAGAAGAAATCCAAGTTGCTCCTGCCTCTCCACCGCCATTTTTCAAAATGCCAACTACTGGGCCCAAGTGTTTCCTTGCCCCTCTCACGTGCAAAGCAAAGGGGGTTTGAAGGCCAAATGATGCCATTTTATGTTATTGTATTTTTCTTATGATGTTGTATTGGATTTTGATGGTTGTCATCCGAGTAGCACGATAGTTATCAATATAGGTGGAATATAAGAATTTTAAATAAATAATTTATTCTGAAAAATGGCTCCAGCAGGGCAAGATCACTTTAGTTTGCTCCTGCCCCAGTAGACTACCAGAGATTTCACAATAAGACTGGAGGGGGGATGTCCTGGATGTGGAGGTGGGAAATGGGGGCCCACCATTTGCAACATGAGAGCAGAGCTTCATCAACAGGGGTGGGGCTTAATCAAAGGAGGTTCTAATTTTATATTTGGGGCCTCAGAGAAGGTGCAAGGAGTGGCCACACCGCCAATGATTTTTACACAAGAGTTGTGGGGTTTTTCATGGATCTAGCAGCTCTTTTACACGCCACTTCCGTAGCATTGCCAGATAAGTTAACCTGGCGACGCTCTTTCAAGGTCTAGGTAACTATCCAAGAGTAACTTAATGGGCAAACATTTTTCACATGCTGCAGTACTCATTTGCATGACAACAAGCTGCTCAGTTGCATAACTGTATCATACTGGGTTTGGGGGCCAGGAAATAATCCTATTTACTGCATGCAAGAGTCTCATTCATCTGGGCATTCATAAATTTTAGTAAACTGTGAACTGCTAGCACAACTTAGCAAATAGTCCCCAAAAGCTGCAGAAGTCATTGTTCCCTGAAGTGGAAATGGGCAATCAGCAGAAACACTACAACCTCAGAGGGAAGTATGTGATTAAATGAGTTCAGAGCTTACAAAGCACAGATTTCCATAAACGTTTTCTGAGCAGATGGGTGGGATATGTTTTTAAAAGCAGCTGGGTGTGGCAGAACCCCACACCACCCAAAATCAGGTGGTAACAGTTAAGGAAGCTGTTCCTAGAAGCAGCCCAGGGCAGAGTCTGGGGAGGAAAAAGACCGGAGGGACTGCTGCAGAGAGCGGCCCAGACACACTTTAAATGAAACCCGGAGTAAGGTCTATGAGTTACCTGCATCTTAACGCTGGCATACAGGTTAAACCCCACCGGGGCTAGGATATGATTTCTTTTCTGTTTGATTGTAGATATTTGAACACTCTCTCAAGGACAACGAATAAAAATACCCTTTACAAATGACAGTACTAAAAAAGGATTGCTTGCTTTGGTCTACTCTTCTCCATCCACCAAGCCTACGACAGGGCTTGGTGGATGGAGAAGAGGTAGACAAAGGTGTCATCCAGCTATACTATATATTGGTCACAGTGTCCTAATGAGGAGAACTATATAAAAACCCTTGACCTAACTGAATCAACACATCTAGGATAAGAATCTAAGAATTAGGTTTGGGCAAAAGCTTAACACTGACATGCCCCAGTTATCGGAGTAATGTCCTCATCAAACCCAGGACACAAAACGCCTGAGCCAACATTTTCCTTTTGCTTATAGCTATACAGTGTTCACAAAGTCCTTTTAGCAAAAGCACATACCAACTAGAACGCTTGTTTACTCAAGTCACATAAAAGCATCTCCTCTCTAAAACACGTAGCAAATCTGGATGGCTGATTTCTCTTTGACCACCATTCGTTTATTTACAGTCCATCAATCCAAAATAAGATGTCAGCGGAATACATCATATTAAAAACAACCATCAAAGATATATAGCAACATAATCAGAAATCAATAAACAATAACATATTAATCTGAAAAATCCTGAGAAAACAAGTAAGCTTTCACCTGCTTTCTAAAAAGTAAGAACATCAGCTGCGGATCACAGGTCTATAAGATCCACAAGACTGAAGCAGCAATAGAAAATGCTTGTGCTCTGGATTCTACCAATTAATACATTTGAAAAAATGGAATATCTAAGATGTGCAACCAAGAGGATCACAGGCAGTGTGCAGGAACATATTTAATAAAGGAAGAAAGCAAATGCGCAAGGGTAGTGTGTACAAGCACTTTAAAAATTAAAACAATGATCTTAAACTGGATCCTCCAGGATACAGACAGCCAGTGCAAGGCACACAAAGTGGGAGTAATAGTTTAAAGCATGAAGTCCCCATTATTATCCTAGTAGCAGTGTTCTGGATTAACTGGAGTACATGGAACATGCATGCAGGAAGACCCAGATATAGCGCACTGCAATAAACTAGATATGAGAACAATTACTAAAATAACTGTATGAAAATCAGCTAGCAAACAAAAAAAGATTTAATCCAACAAACCCTTTTTGACTTAAAGAAAGCCATTTTAGCAACTGCCTTAATCTGAGGTCTCAGAGTTAAATGAGTATCAAGAATAACCTCTAAATAACGTACATCCAAAGAAACAGGTATTAAAACATCATTAAAGATGACTAGTTTTCAAAGCCTCAAATTTTCTAAGATTTAAAAATAATCTAATAGTTGTCATCCAAGCAGAAACAACTTTCAAATAATAAGAAACTAAAGGAGGTGTAGAGGGAGCAGCAGGATCGATCAGAAAAATTAACAAAATAGCTTCATAAAAACAGTACTGTACATCAAAAGAGGCAATGTGATTACTAAATGGTTGCATGCAAAGATTTTAAAAAGTACCTGAAAGGGTGATGCCATGTTATACTCCAGAAATGAATGGTTTCCATCCAGAAAACATTGATCTAAAAGGGACTTGCTGAAGTTGGTTGGTTAAGAAAGATGAAAACCACTTTAAAATTGGTGACTCAATTCCTAATTCAGCAAAACAAGAAAGCAGGATGATAAAATCTACAGTATAAAATGCTGCGTTTATATTTAAAAACAGAAATAAAGCCTTGCCTTGATCCAAGCCTTTATGTAATAAATCCAATGTGGAACATAAGGTCTCGGTACCGTGAAATTTACAATACCCATATTAACAAGAATCTCACAGAAAAAATTTCATCCAACTTTTCTTGAAATTGGTTTACTTAATTTTTTTCAAGATAGGACATTGGGCCATAGTGTTGACCTTACTAGGTGTCCATCTGTATTCCTTCAGAAGAACTTATATGCCCCAGGAATTCCCTTGATCGCTTCTTAATCAGGAAAGTTGTACTGGAATAGAAACATGAGAGAGATATGACTCCAAGGCAGTACTGATTCTCATCAGGAAAGTTACCGACTGATCCGTTCCTTCTATTACATCCAGGAGTCTGCGTTTCCATGCTGGGAAGGACCAAGATTCTGGGATCCACTTGGCAAGTATTTCAGAAATGTTCTGAGAGCCCACAATAGATGCATAGGCCCTCGACGGTGTCACGCCATTTCTTCATTAGAGAGGCGCAGCTCATGCTATCGACCAGCATAGGCTCCTCAGAGCTTAGTGGTCTTCTGGTAGGACCTAACTGCCCCTCATGGTTTGTACCTCTCTTCCTTTCTCTTGGCTTCATTCTCCCAGACGTGTCTCAATTCTCACACATAAGGTGAAGGTGGCCTCTAGTTGGCTAGGGGCTCCAGCTTGGCCAGTTCATCCTTGATATGGGCCCCTCAGCCTCACAGAAAGTGATCCTGCAGAGACAATTCATTATAGTTCAGATCATTCACTAACTGGTTAAACTCCATGGCATATTCAGCTATGCTCTGCCCAAGAACTTGCTTTCCACCAACTGAACATAATCTGGGTCACTGAAGCCCTGGGAAAGGGCAGCCACAAACAGGTCTATATGGTTCAGGACTGGATCATTTAATTCCAGAAATGGCATTACCCATGCCTGGGCCTTCTTGGTGAGCAGGCTAATCATAAAACTTACCTGGAGTGGTTCGGATAAATACAAGAATGGGTATAGACAAAACCATAGCTTGCATTGGGGGAAGAACCCCTGCAACTCACTTCTATTTCTGCTACACTTTTTGTGACGGGACAACTGGGGTTCCAGAGGTGGTAGGTCCAGTCAGAACTACTCACTCTAACTGGCAGTAGAATCCTGGATAAAGTCCACCTTCAGCTATAAAGCGTGAAGCTCAGCAATGCTCCACATCCAACTTCACACAACCAACTTGCTCTCAAAATAAGTCATCTTAATGTGAGAGAAATCAACCAGCGATCAGACCATGGCAAGGGAAAAACCTTCCCAATAAATAGTTAAGGAGGAAATCTCAGACTGGTCAGAAAAAAGAAATCCAAAACCTGCCCACTCACGTGGGCGATCAACTGAGTAAAGCCAAGGTTAGTCATTAGGAAATCCTCTTCTTCAGCAGAGAACAGAATGAGGAAAAGAGAGAAGAACCTAACTGTAATGCCACTGGGAGGAAATTATAACATCCCTTAGTGGATGGTGCCTATGGCTGCAGGGTAGCTATGGCTCTATAGAGCGCATTTACCACTAACCTTTCACCAGGCCCAGAGAACTGGAGCTTCATTCATCCATGCTGAATTCAGAGATTTTTCTTTTTTTTTTTTTGTGGACATTTGGGTATTTTAAAAAGGAAGCGTCCCTTATCTAGAAATGCAATACCTTTTTATAATCCCTCCCTCTTCATTTGCATGTGTCTTTTTTACAACCTATAAGACTTTTTTTTTTATTTCAAAGACTGTGTTTTTATTTTACCATTGAAATCTATAAGTTAGTTGTTGCACTGGTGTGTAAAATATGATACTTAACAATGAAGCGTGAAGATGGTTTTTCTTTCCCTGTCTTGCCAGACTGCACAGAAAGTTTGGTGGGCCTGTATGGGAACACCCAGCAGAGTGTGTGTGAACACAAAGGTCCAGAAGAAGATGGTTTCCAGTTGAAAATAAATGAACCTGCATATTACATTTTGTTTATGCTCTAAGGTGACACCCAGGAAGAGTGCTATATGTTTTCCTACAAGCTAGCATGTAAAGTCTTACCTTTTAATCTTTGTGAGATCTGGCTATCCAGCCAAGAAAGGCAGAATAGAAATCCTAAATTAAACAACATATATGTATGTGACGGAGTCCTTAATAACTTTATTTCATTTCCGACCCACGCCAAAGTTTCAGGACATGTCAATAGGTGCAAGAGTATTCTGAAAGGGGCATTTTTGTTAAGGGGATCTACATAAACACCAATGCCCTGGAAAGTACACTCCATTAGTACTACTTTGAACTTCTTGTTTCTTTGGAAATACAGTTTCATAAGAACATAAGAAATTGCCATGCTGGTTCAGACCAAGGGTCCATCAAGCCCAGCATTCTGTTTCCAACAGTGGCCAATCCAGACCATAAGAACCTGGTAAGTACCCAGGCATAGAACTCTGTCTATAGACTGGAATACTAATGCTAAACAAAATACAATTTTACTGTCACTTTGAAATAAACTTAAAAGACCATTATTTAATCATAAAACATGTAAAATTTTACCATATTCACCAACCTGAGGCAGATAGTGGTGGTTGCAAAGTGACACAAATGATGCATATCTAGGTTGTTGAATACGTTTTAGAAGGTACCATGGAGGTCAGTCATGGACCATCCTCTCGTGCAGTGCAAACATTTTTCAAGATCTTAGTGAATATTTTCAGACTGATACCTACTTACTTTTTTTTTTTTTTTACAGTTGAAATTCATTAAAAGCTATATAATTGTATCAACCAACACTCTGGCTTTTCACCAACTTCCAGCCCCCTGAAAAAAAAATGGTGGTGAATTGAGACCTCAGTTATAAATGGTTTCTCTGCTTGTTCCTTAATGGCAACATGTCATGCTTCTCTGCACTGAAATGCATTTGCCATTGAGCAGTTACTTCTCTAAGTCTCTTTTTTTTAAATCTGATGTCAGTTCAGTTATTTACTATTCCACTAATGTGATATTTCAGACCTTTTCGCATGCCCATTTTCCACCATTCCAGACAATAAAACAATCTTCTACAGCTATGGAGGTATTCCAAATCTCCCACATCAAAATAACTAATGCTACCCTTACATAAGAGACTGGCGTCACTACTGAAGAGGTGTAGGTTATTTCTCTCAGACATTATTGTAACAGACTTTAGGAATTGTACTCGATGTATCTGCATGACACCCTTAACAGACCAGGCTCAGCTAAATATTTTCAAACTTCTCATACACAGCCTAAGAAATAGTAGTAGATGTTTGATAATGATACCTCTCTAGTGAGTGCAACAAATAAAATACAGGTACCGTATCTGATGACAAACAATTGTTTAAATTAAGAATCACAAGATGTACCATCACTGCTGCTGAGTACCAAAAAATAATACTTTTAAACTGCCATTCAGCAGCTGTAAACAGAAATGCAAATGATTATTGCAATAATTTTCTATGACCCCAAAAGTCCCCAAACCTTTGGAAATGTAGTGAATAAAAATGTTGAAATACTATGCCACCAAACATGCAGGATCATTCATCAAAGTCCGTTATTGCGTTAACGCCCGCGATAACACCATAACGCTTGTGATAGTTATCACAGCGCACGGCGCAAATGCAAATTTGGCAAATTTATTCAAAGGGGCGGGATTGGGGAGGGTTTTGGGTGGGAGTAATGAAAATGAGGGGCATTATCGCACCGGGTGATAGCGTAATGCACATTATCACACACACCGGAAATAACTACACCTTTTTTCCTGGCATTAAGCTGTGCAGTATGCCCGAAATGGCTGTAACACAATTTGTGCTAAATATTGCAAATTCCGTTTCATGCATTTTTGGGCATGGGGGAGAGAGAGAGAGAGAGAACTATTTATACTGCTATAGGATGGCCAGCTAGTAACTTGAGTTGAGGTTTTGGTGGTGGTGTAGAGTTTTGGGGCCAGTTTTACATGCAGAGTGAGATGTACGAACAGCACAGTATACCTCAGTGAAGCTTTGACGTGATTTGGAGTGAGAAAAGTCACACAAGATGAGATTTCTACAATGTTCTCTCGCCCTAGCTTGATGGACTCTCTACCAGGGTACTATCAAGCTAGAGCGAGAGAACACTGAAGTAATCTCATCTTAGTTTGACGTTCCTCACTCCAAATCACATCAATCTTCACTGAGATGAACTGTGCTGTTTGTACGTCTCACTCTGCATGTAAAACTATACCACCATCAAAACCTTATCTCGAGTTTCTAGCTGGCCCTCTCTCTCTCTCTCTCTCTCTCTCCAGAAAAGTAAGAAAATGCCTGTGTGGGCACTTCACGAGTAGCAAAGTACAAGCATTGTGGGATGCAAAACCTTTAACGCATGTTGTGATAAACTACCTATACGAAGCACTATGATATCGCACGGTGCAGTAATTCTAAAATTATCATAGCCACCCCTCTTTTTCTTATCGCAGGCATTATCCGGGTGAAAATTATAGCATTTTGATGAATCTAGGACATATTTTGCACGTCAAATATCACACAACTTTTACAGTGCCAACAAATGAAAATATAAAAAGCTTCCATGAACCACGGCTGGAAATAGCAAGCAGCAGTATGCATAACAAAGTGAAAATTATGCTGATCCAGTATTAGAATCTAATTAACCAAAAAAAAGGTTCACCTCAGGAAAACATACTTGCATACTTGTACATACTTGCAAGCTTCAACTATTTTATACAGCAGACCACTTTTTTTCTGCCTTCCCTCAGCTCTGGGAACCTTTGATGACCCAAGTACCACTCATTGGCCAGCATGAACCTCAGCAAGCCAGAGGGCATCTGGGACTAACCTGTCCCTAATGGGTGCAAAATCCAAACCCAGATTTGTTGCACCACAGTGCTAGAGTCTGAATCATGGAGCTGGTACAATAGACTAATCATGGACAATATTTTAAACTCAACTGCTCCACAAAACTCCATTAGCTGTTTTAGAAAAAACAACAGAATTTAATGAAAATGTTTTTGAAGAAAATGGAGTCAACAGGGCTTCCTGATACATCTTGGCACATAAACCCAAACTGATATTAAAATACGGGCGAGAATAAACTAAACTTGATCAATAAGTTCCCTTCCTCAGATTCCTATATGACATCTTCTCCATTGTAAGTGAAGAGTATAAAAGTTAAATATGTGCAACAGTGCTTCATATAAACATGTGTGCTTTTAATTATATATTCTTGGCTCTTCATAATGAATAAAAGAAAGTGGTGAAATATATTTGAAGCCATTACAGTAAATGTTACACACAGAAATTAGACTTGCAGGGCTTGTTGTATAGACTTTTAAGGCATATTTTTGCTCTTAGCGCAGGTTACACCCCCTAGGTACTGTGGTATGGAGAAGGAAAGAAAAGAAAAGGAGAAAAGAAAGAAACAGGCTTAAGTGTGCCAAGACAGTACTAATGGAAAGAGTGAATAACACACTGCACAGAGTTCAACCATCTGAAAACCGCTTTTCATGCAGTGTACTCCAGGCTGAAAAGTACCTTTAAAGCTATGATTACAATAAGAATGCATCCTGCAGTGGCTTAGAGTTAGCAAAGACAATTACTATAATTTTATTCTCTCTCTGTTCAGCTTGGAGAAGAGATGGCTAGAGGGGCTATGATAGAGGATATGACAGAGGTCTAGAAAACCGTGAGTGGAATAGAACGGGTAAATGTGAATCTTATTTACTATTTCAAAAAATACAAAGACTAGGGGGATACTCCCTGACGTTTTTAGGAAGCACACTTAAAACAAATTAGAGAAAATTCTTTTTCACTCAATGCATGATTAAGCTCCGAAATTCGTTGCCAGAGGATGTGGTTAAGGCATTTAGCTTAGCAGGGTTTAAAAAAGGTTTGGGCAAGTTTGTGGAGGAGAAGTCCATAAATTGTTACTAACCAAGTAGACTTGGGGAAAACCACTACGTATCTCTGAGTGTTAGCAGCAAGGAACTTATCTACTGTTTGGGATCTTGCCAAATACCTGTGACCTGGCTTGGCCACTGCTGCAAACAGGATATGTGGCTTGATACACACTCGGTCTGACCTAGTATGGCAATTCTTGTGTTTTTATGTTCTTTGGAGAAATAACGCATTTGCTGATTTCAATCCAGAATTTCCTTAACCTCATTATTTGTTACAATATTATGGTTCATAAAATGATCTCCATTCTGCATTGTAAGCAAGTACAGTAGACCTATGGCTAAAAGGGCAGAAACTGGGACTTGAGGTAAAACAATAGAATTCAACCAGTTTATTGCTTTATTAATTCAATAAACGAAAACTTATCAGCACACTTGAAAAAGGAGAACAAACATTTCCACAAATTAGAAAATATGAAGCTGTGTTTATTACAATATGTTAGTCTCAAGGGCTTTTGTGTCCCTAATGTTGCGCCTGTTGGTCGCAGACGACTGCGACCTTTGTTGCTTACCTCCTGTTTTCTACAGCACCAAGTCTAGAGAGGATGGCTGCCTCCGCTTCCACACACCGACCTCCATGGCGTGCCCTGGAGGGCGTGCACGCTCCCAGCAGCCATCTTGCATCCGGGGTAACATAGGACACGCACACACCTGCCCCCTTCTTGTAGGCATCATGGCGGAAACCTTGGGGCATCCCCACCGCATGACATCATCCGCTTTCAACACATAAGCTCAGCTGACCATCTAAGCTACCCTAGGTTTGTTTTTCTGATATAGCCTGCCTAAATACATAATTAGCAACAAGATAAATTAGTAAATTGGTCTTTCCTTAGGTGTTATCCATCAAATAAATTTACCAAAATGAGGACTATCCATTGTAACTATTGTGGAGCCTTTATTCTGAGGGAAATCATCTGGAAACTTAGGGCTTGCCCCATTTGCTCAGAACTCTCTTCCTTGAAAAGGGAGCTGGCTGAAGTTAAAGCTGAATTAGATGCAATAAAGAAAGTTTCACCCACTTTACATTAGTCAAGAATTAATTCCCCATTACCACAGAAAAAACAAAAGTCAAGGAAAAAGGGGTTTACCGTGGGCTCGGGTAGGATAAGACCTGTGACCCACAGACACTCGTTCTTGACAGCTGTGCAGCCCACAAGTCTACCCCCCCCCTCACATAGGGCATTAAGGAACTCAAAAAATAATGGGATTACAGTGGGCTCTGGTAGATTTAGACCTGTGATGCGGAGACACGCGCTGTATCAAGTGACACAAGTACAAAATGCCTTCTCTGTATTAAATACCGAAGAAGTTCTTGAGAAAGAGATTGAAGTGTTAACTGAAAAGAAAGAAGAAACCCAATGCATACAAAAATTCCATAATACAATCAGTAACCAAAAGAAAAAGATCACTATGCTGGGTGACTGTCATCAGAGGCACTAATCTGGGAACTCTCAGCGAGGGAAACACTACAGTTAAAAGCCTCCCAGGATTATCAGCCAGCAGAAATGCTATTCAGTCATTGACAGTAGGACATTAGAATGTCACCCCCAAAATACAAATACAATAAAAAAAGGCGAAGTGGATAACAAACGTCAGCTAAATAAGTCACGCAGAGAGTCCAAGAAAAACATTAACCTATACCAGAACAGCTGGAAAGCTATGTGCACAAATGCTCGTAGTTTAGGTAATAAAATCCCAGACCTGCAAGCCTAATGGTGGAGGTGGACTTGGACATTGTTGCTGTCACAGAGACGTGGTTCACGGATTCACATGATTGGGATACTACCATACCAGGATATAACTTATTAAGAAAGGACAGAGAGGACAGAAAAGGAGAAGGAGTGGCTCTTTATGTCAAAAACAATATCCAAGCATCCGAACTGCAGGGAAGATGGGGCAAAGAAGAAGCTTTATGGGCGGTCCTAAAAAAAGATGAAGGGACATCCGTTTTTATTGGCGTGGTTTACAGGCCTCCAAATCAAATGGAAGTACTAGACAGAGATATGATTGAAGATATCCAAAAGATGAGTAAGAAGGGAGAATTGGTGATTGTTGGAGATTTTACTCTACCGGATGTAAACTGGAGAATCCCTTCTGCGGAATCTAACAGCAGTAGAGAGATAGTGGATGCCCTGCAAGTGGCTCTGTTCAAACAAATGGTAATGGAGCCTACAAGGGAGGGAGCTATACTCTATTTAGTGCTCACTAATGGAGATAATGTCTCTAATGTCCGGGTGGGTGCCCACCTCAGCACCAGTGATCATCAAACGGTATGGTTTCATATCACTAATACGATACTGAGAAATCACATGAAGACCAGGGTTTTGTGTTTCAAACACACAGACTTTGTTGAAATGGGGAAGTACCTGGAGGAAGAACTAGAAGGATGGGAGAAAACGAGAGATGTAGAACAACAGTGGGCCAAACTAAAAGGAGCAATTACTGAAGCGACTAATATATATATTAGGTTTCATTCTCTTCTTGCTTTTCTTTACTTTTCTATCTGGTTCACAAAGGAGGTGGCTGATAAAAGTTAAAAGAACAGCGTTTAAGAAATATAAAAGATCCCAAAGGGAGAATCACAAGGAAGAATATCTGGTAAAACTGAAGGAGACGAAGTGAAAGTGAAAAGTGAAAAGTCAAGCGGAAGAAAGGATTGCCAAAGAGGTAAAGCGAGGTGACAAAACATTTTTCAGATACATCAGTGAAAGGAGAAAAGTCCAAAGTGATATAGTGAAATTGAAAGGTGAAAAGGATCAATGGGTGGAGACAGATGAAGAAATGGCAGAAATATTAAATGAATACTTCAGTTCGGTGTTCATTAAAGAAGACCCCGGAGAAGGACCGATGCTAGTTAACAAGAAACTGGAGGGGAGTGGAATGGATGAAACTCCGTTTATGGAAGAGAATGTAAGGGAAGAACTAGGAAAACTGAAAGTCGACAAAGCCATGGGGCCGGTTGAGGTTCATCCCAGAATACTAAAAGAGCTCATAGATGAGCTGGCGGCTCCGCTGAGTGACCTGTTCAATAGATCCCTGGAAACGGGAGTGGTGCCGAGTGACTGGAGAAGAGTGGTAGTGGTCCCTCTTCATAAGAGTGGGAGCAGAGAGGAAGCTGGAAACTGCAGGCCGGTTAGCCTCACCTTGGTGGTGGGAAAGGTATTGGAGTCGCTGCTGAAGGAAAGAATAATGAACTATCTACAAACAGCAGAATTGCTGGACCAGAGGCAGCATGGTTTCACCAAGGGAAGGTCCTGTCAGACGAATCTGATATACTTTTTTGATTGGGTGACTAAGGAATTGGATCGAGGAAGAGCGCTCAATGTCATCTACTTGGATTTTAGCAAAGCTTTTGATACGGTCCCGCACAGGAGGCTAGTGAATAAAACGAGAAGCTTGGGAGTGAGTGTCAAGGTGGTGGCCTGGATAGCAAACTGGTTGAAGGACAGAAGACAATGTGTGATGGTAAATGGAACTTACTCGGAAGAGAGAGCGGTGATGAGCGGAGTGCCACAAGGGTCTGTGTTGGGACCGGCCTGTTCAATATCTTCGTGAGCGACATCGCGGACGGGATAGAAGGTAAGGTTTGTCTATTTGCGGATGATACTAAGATCTGCAACAGAGTGGACATGCCGGAAAGAAGTGGAGAGAATGAGGGGATTTAAGGAAGCTGGAAGACTGGTCGAAGATATGGTAGCTGAGATTCAATGCCAAGAAATGCAGAGTCATGCATATGGTGTGTGGAAATCCAAAAGAAATGTATTTGATGGGGGGGGGGGGGGGGTGAAAGGCTGATGCGCACAGAGCAGGAGAGAGACCTTGGGGTGATAGTGTCTAACGATCTGAAGTCGGTGAAACAATGTGACAAGGCAATAGCTAAAGCCAGAAGAATGCTGGGCTGCATAGAAAGAGGAATATCGAGTAAGAAAAGGGAAGTGATTATCCCCTTGTACAGGTCCTTGATGAGGCCTCACCTGGAGTACTGTGCTCAGTTCTGGAGACCATATCTCCGAAGGGACAGAGACAGGATGGAGGCGGTCCTAAGAAGGGCGACCAAAAAGGTGTATGGTCTTCATCGAATACCTTATGAGGAGAGATTGAAAAATCTAAATATGTATACCATGGAGGAAAGGAGGAACAGGGGTGTTATGATACAGCCCTTCAGATATTTGAAAGGTTTTAATGATCCAAAGTCAACGACAAACCTTTTCCATTACAAAATAATCAGCAGAACCAGAGGTCACAATTTAAAACTCTAGGGAGGAAGACTCCGAACCAATGTCAGGAAATATTTCTTCACAGAGAGGGTGGTGGATGCCTTCACTTCTGGAGGAAGTGAAGACTAAAACTGTTACGGATTTCAAAGGGGCGTGGGATAAACACTGTGGATTCATAAAGTCTCGAGGATGTGAATGAAGAATAGAGGCATGGGAGTGGCTTGTGGGAATGACGGCTACTTCCTGGTGATTAATACCCTTATTCAATAAACATACACATGGTTAATGCGACTCCAACACTGCTCTATGCTTCAACGGCAAGAGGAAATGTGGGTCAAAGGATTTGCATTCACAAATAAGCGTGGGAGTAGCTTGCTTGTTGCGGGGGTTACTACCCCTAACCAATTAAACCTGATACTTCACTTTGAATACATATACAGCGCAGCTCACTGCTTCAACAGCAGGGGGGAATGAAGTAAAGATGATTTACATTCAGACAACTACCAACTAGGATAGAATTGCATAGACTGGGAAAACAAATAAGCTTGGGAGTAGCTTGCTTGTTGTGGCAGTTACTACCCTGAACCAATGCTTCACTTTGAATACATATACAGTGCAGCTCACTGCTTCAACGGCAGGGTGAATGAAGAAAAGAGGATTTATATTAAGACAACCAACAAGGACTAAATTGCACAGGCTGGTTAAACAAGCATGGGAATAGCTTGCTTATTGCGGCGGTTACTACCCCTAACCATTTAGGCTTGATACTTCACTTTTATGCAGCTCCAGCACTGCTCTCTACATCAATGGCAGGGGTGGAAGGAAAATCAGAACCAAAAAGTGACCAATAAGGCCCCTGACCTCAACGGTCAGAGTAAAGGATAAATATGAGAAAAATAACTGTGAAAGCTTGCTGGGCAGACTGGATGGGCCGTATGGTCTTCTTCTGCCGTCACTTCTATGTTTTTATGTATGTTTCTATGGATTCCTGTCCTGCTTAATTCTGCCATTCTGGGACTTCGTCTCGCTATTCCTGACTGGGTGACCTCTGTACCTGCTCCTCGGGGATCTTGTTGCACCTAGGGCTATCCACTCCTCGGAGAGCCATCTCACCTATCTCACCTTTCTTCCAGTGAGCTTCAACACCATTCCTCAAACGACCCTCCAGCGCTCCTGTTCCAGTTCTCTTCAGTGCCTATTCTACAACAACTTGCTTCCTCTGACTCTGAGTGAGTACTGGACCTACTCTTCCTTCCTCGTGTGGATTCTCAAGTTACCCTGCTCTGCGGACCACTACCGGATCCATACAGTCTTGTGCAACCATTACCACCGGTGTCCGGCCTACCCCGTGCTGCAGACCACTACCGGAGATCTCCAACACAAATCTTCATCAAGAGAAGGTACTCCCCAGGCTACCCCATGCTGCGGTTCACTGCCGAATCTGTATTATCTTGTGCAACTTCCAGATTCAGTCTCCGGCCTACCTCGCACTGCGGACCATTACCGGAGACCATCAGCACAAGTCTCACCTAGAGGAAGTATCTCCTGGATTACCCCGCTCTGCAGACCACTACCAAAGAAGCCTGCTTGCAGGCTATGCACTTGGACTGAGTATATTAACCCGCTCCTCGGGTTATTCTTGCTGCATAATAAAACTATTGCCTCTGTTGTCTATCACTGCTGAGATCCCGCCTGTCATGGTGAGTCCTCGCAGGGCTCCTCCCTGTAGGTGGAGTCATCTCTTCCACAACCCAAGGGCCCACTGCCTAGTTTACACACAGAACGTAACACCTAACTGACTCTTTCCATTCCTTTTCCTCCCATTCACATTCAGACAGCCCATTGGCTTGACTTCAGAGAGACACAGATTAAGGAACGCGAGAGAAGAGCGACAGGATTGTAGCATGTGACCCCACCCTCTAAAATTATGCCACAAATAGCATTTGCTAAATAAATCAAGACACAGAACAAACACAAGTACAACAGTGCTATATTTTGGTTATTAAATGCACACAATTTGAAAGACAAATATAGAAAGTTCATAGGTTCATTTAACATAAGCGTTGCCAAAGCACATAAGTTACATCAATTTTCACAAAGCGCATAGGTTTGTTTTGAAAATTATCCCCATGAATGCACACAAACTAACCCATATGAAGTTACCCTTTATCTTTGCAGGATATAACTTGTGTGTGTTAATTTACATGTTTTGAGTCTTAGGGCCTGCTTTTCAAAAGCATTTACACGCTTATAATTGGATTTACACATGTAAATGCACTTTATCTGTGTATGTGAGCTTTTGAAAATTGCTACAATATATACCATTGAATTGTCCATAGGATTGACTCATGCAAGTGCACTTTACACACATAAATGACTTTTTAAAATTGCTTTGATAGTATGTTATATTTACACATCACTTCCTTTTAAAATTACCTCCTAACTTTCAAACCTATTCATGGTACAACATTTGCGCACATAAGCGGACTTTTGAAGATTTATCCTAATATTTTATAAACCATGTGGTGGAAGCTGAATAGTTTACAAAAATCCAGCATAGTTCTGCTCTGAAAGTTCGCATGTATTTTTAAATACACATGAATATTTTCAATGCAAAAAAATGCATACTGTTATCTATCATCTTGCCAGGAGGGCGGAGTTAGCAATCTGTTATGCTTCGCTCCTCAAGAAGGGAGTAGTTAGCAGTCTGTTGTCAATCACCCATCAGGAGGTGGAATTATCAATCTGTTAGAGTGTGTGCTAAGGGTTAACAGTCTGTTATAGGTTAGGACTGCTGCGTAGCAATCTGTAATAGAAGCTGCTATGGAGTTGCTCCCCAGAGAGGAGAGGTCAGCAACCATCTAAGATCTGTTCTTCCAGAGAGGAGGAAATAGTATCTGTTATGGATCTCCGCACAGAGTGGCAAACTGATATACGATAGTTCCCCTGAAGGGAGGTGTTGGCCCTCTGTATAAGAAGTAGCAATTGGTTATGATACAGTTCCTGAGGAAGAAGATGTTAGCAACAGTTGAGGGTAGACTGCAAGGTAGCAGTTTGTTGTACTCAGCTCTTGAAGTGTGAGAGATGAGCACTCTAATGTAGAATGGTGAATCCTTGGGTCGATGGCAGATGACAGCGCCCTCAAGAGGATGTCAAGAAAGGGACCACAGACTGTCTAGAGTATGGAGACAGACACAGATAGTTCTTTATCAGACAAGTAGTAGAACCACCAGAGGTGGCAGTAGTGAGCTGAAGTGCCCGGCAGGGCTGAAGTCCCTCAGATCCTGAACTGCAATCTCCGGATTTGCTGAGCTGTAGAGAGAGACTCATAGATAGTGAGTAGACAGGGTATGCTGGATACATAACCAGAAGTAGATGATACACTCACATAGATATTAATAAAGCTCAGTAGCTGGAGAGAGTTAGGCCCTCGAGGAGCGAGTACCTGGTTCCAGGAACAGCTCTGAGAGAGCGATAGTAACTCACAGTTAATTATCTCTGTAATGGTTTCTAGGCAAACTGTAATATCTGTATATGAAATAACTTCTGAAATAGAAGGGAGTCTTCGGAAGGTTTTAGGAACATAGGCCCTCGAGGAGCAAGTACCGGATCTTATCTGCAATCTGTAATAACTCACGATCTCCGTGCCTGCGATAGCGTCTTAGACAGAAGAGAATCTTCAGAGTTCTAGGAACATGGGCCCTCGAGGAGCAAGTACCGGTTCCTATATGCAACTGGAAAAGAAACTCACAATGTTCACGTCTGCGATTGCTTCCAGGCAGTAGGGAGTCTTCTGAGCGTTCTGGGACATAGGCCCTTGAGGAGCGAGTACCGGATCCCGTCTTAGCAATCTGAAAACAAGAGGAGAGAGCGGGGCCCCCGAGGAGCGGATACCCCTGGTAAGTTCGAAGAGGCAGAGCAGCGGAGAATGAAGCAGGTCGAGATGATCCCCGCAATCAATCCCTTGCTAACTCGATTCGTAAGCGTAAGCAAAGACCTTTTATGTTGGAAGTGGATGACGTCATTACGGGGGGGGTGGGGGGGAACGCCCCTGAGGTTCGCGCCCTTGCTGGTACAAACTTCAGAGTGCGCGCTCGCGCGAACCCTACATCATTAGGAACATGGTTGATCCGCAGCGTCAGGCCAGCCCGGGGACTCCGGGAAGAAAAGGCGAGGAGAAGCTGCAGCAGCAATTGTCCATCAGACCCAAAGGGAGTCGCCTCAGAAGTAGAGAGGGTGGAGCGAGGGCAAGAACAGGCACGAATGCAACACATACATTCTCTACCTATTTTACAAACATACACACCTATAGTTTAGCATGAAAATAAATATGTACAAGTAATAACCCTGATTTATATGTGGAGGCAGATATTTTAATATTTTATAAAGTATGCACACACACCTTTTTGATGCAAAATATTTGCATGTGCTTGAAATCACCAGTTCAGCTCCCCCAGTTGACCTAAACCCTCAAGCATTTTACCCTGAACCCCACCAGTTCACCCAATAATTTCAGACAACAGACAAGTCTGATTTCATTTGTACCAGTCAATTAACAGACGTAAAAATGTACAAGTTCAGTAATATATACACATATATCCCTTAATAAACAGCAACTACCGTGCATACTTCTAAAACCCACCCTAGAATGCCCTGGCTTGCCCCTTTTTTCCGCCATTAAAACATATGCATGAAATGGAAAATACATGCACATTCTTATTGTTTATAAAATAGCATATTCTCGAATACATGCTACTTACATGCGTATATGCTATTTTATGCATGAAACCCCTCTGCAAAATTATTCTTTTTTTTTTTTTTTTAATCAAAAGCGTGCATGTAAATCCCAAAATTGCCCCAAGGAAAGGCTATTTTTTGGATACAGAAAAGAATGGGTGAAATTGGGTTATGTGCATACTTTTATGTGCACAACCTCTACACAATTTTATAAATGAGACATTTACATGCATTTACCCATGTTTTATGCATGTAAATGGATTTGAAATTTATCCCATAATACATAATTATCAGCTTTTAAAAATTATATAATCATTACTTAAATTAAAAATGTTCTTTATACTTTTGTTGTATTTATAACTGTCTTGTAAGTCTTCTCAATCTTTATCTAATTTTCTCAGATTCCTTCTCTGGTTCTCCTTTTACTCTCTTCTCCCGCCCCTTCCATCTAGCTCTCTCATTTCACTTCTCAACCTCATTTTCTCTACCTCTTCAGCTCTTCTCTTTCTATAAGGGAAGTTTGAGGCAAAGGAAGAAGAAGAGTGGGAAGAGAGAGGTTAAGACAGGAAAGATGACTAAAAACAGAAGTATGGCGGGACACAAGGGAAAGGAAGAAATGGAAGTTGAATAGTAGGAGATAAAAGGGTGAGAGAGAGAGGGCAATGGAAGATATAGTAGGTCAGATTGACAAACTAAAGAGTAGCAAATTACCTGGACCGGATGGTATGCATCCCAGGGTAATGAAGGAACTCAAAAATGAAATTTCTGATCTATTAGTTAAAATTTGTAACCTATCATTAAAATCATCCATTGTACCTGAAGATTTGAGGGTGGCCAATGTAAACCCAATATTTAAAAAAGGCTCCAGGGGCAATCCAGGTAACTATAG
This sequence comes from Rhinatrema bivittatum, assembly GCF_901001135.1. Classification (NCBI taxonomy): domain Eukaryota; kingdom Metazoa; phylum Chordata; class Amphibia; order Gymnophiona; family Rhinatrematidae; genus Rhinatrema; species Rhinatrema bivittatum. The sequence goes on from NC_042617.1 coordinate 374,612,696, forward strand.
ACCAGTAAGCCTGTCTTCAGTGCCGGAAAAATAGTGGAAAATACTCACAAGATCAAAATCATAGAGCATATAGAAAGACAAGGTTTAATGGAACACAATCAACATGGATTTACCCAACGGAAGTCTTGCCTAACAAATCTGATTCAGTTTTTTGAAGGGATTAATAAACATGTGGATAAAGATGAACCAGCAGATGTAGTGTATTTGGATTTTCAGAAGGTGTTTGACAAAGTCCCTCATGAGAGACTTCTAAGAAAACTAAAAAGTCAAGGGATAGGAGGCGATGTCCTTTTGTGGATTACAAACTGGTTAAAAGACAGGAAACAGAGAATAGGATTAAATGGTCAATTTTCTCAATGGAAAAGGGTAAACAGTGGAGTGCCTCAGGGATCTGTACTTGGACTGGTGCTTTTAAGTATATATATATATATAAATCATCTGGAAAGGAATGCGACGAGTGAGGTTATCAAATTTGTGGATGATACAAAATTATTCAGAGTAGTTAAATCACAAGCGGATTGTGATACACTACAGGAGGACCTTGGAAGACTGGAAGATTGGGCATCCAAATGGCAGATGAAATTTAATGTGGACAAATGCAAGGTGTTGGATATAGGGAAAAATAACCCTTGCTGTAGTTACACGATTTTAGGTTCCATATTAGGAGCTACCACTCAGGAAAAAGATCTAGGCATCATAGTGGATAATACTTTGAAATCGTCAGTTCAGTGTGCTGCAGCAGTCAAAAAAGCAAACAGAATGTTAGGAATTATTAGGAAGGGAATGGCTAATAAAACAGAAAATGTCATAATGCCTCTATATTGCTCCATGGTGAGACCACACCTTGAATTCTGTGTACAATTCTGGTCACCGCATCTCAGAAAAGATATAGTTGCGATGGAGAAGGTACAGAGAAGGGCAACTAAGATGATAAAGGGGATGGAACAGCTCCCCTATGAGGAAAGGTTGAAGAGGTTAGGGCTGTTCAGCTTGGAGAAGAGACAGCTGAGGGGGTATATGATAGAAGTCTTTAAGATTATGAGAGGTCTTGAACAAGTAAATGTGAATCGGTTATTTACACTTTCGAATAATAGAAGGACTAGGGGGCATTCCATGAAGTTAGCAAGTAGCCCATTTAAGACTAATCAGAAAAAGTTCTTTTTCACTCATTGCACAATAAAGCTCTGGAATTATTTGCCAAAGGATGTGGTTAGTGCAGTTGGTATAGCTGGGTTCAAAAAAAGTTTGGATAAGTTCTTGGAGGAGAAGTCCATTAACTGCTATTAATTGCATCAGTAGCATGGGATCTTCTTAGTGTTTGGGTAATTGCCAGGTTCTTGTGGCCTGGTTTGGCCTCTATTGGAAACAGGATGCTGGGCTTGATGGACCCTTGGTCTGACCCAGTATGGCAATTTCTTATGTTCTCAGGTTATGTTCTTATGGCAGGATAATAGAAGGCGACTATACTGTTGTAATCCAGAGTGTGAAGGGCTTGTTCACCTTTATTGACATTGCCTTAAGAAAAATGTTGGAAGGACAATTGTTTAAGATTGAAATCTGTCATGGCCATAGGCAGGAAGTTAGGATACATATGTAACCCCCACCCTATTATGATGAAATTTAGTATAAGATAAATAAATTACTAGGGTATCAAGTTTTCCACCACAAAAAAGGACCTAGCAACATCATGATCCTCACTCATATATCTGTATCAGATTCTATGAAGATTTGTGATGGGTATTTTCTAACTGCAGTCTGGGCAAAGTCTAAAGCCACTAAACTTTTCTGCTATCAGAAAACCAGATAACACAAAATTTTAAAAAATCTCCCCCACATCCCAACTTCCTACGCAAAAAAAATAAAAGACCCAAGGTGGTTTGACAAGCAGATCTGACAAAAGCTGTGGAGTAAAACAGACCTTTGACTGAAGTGACAAAGAAGTTAATGTAAAAGGTGTCAAAAAACCTAACTGAAAGTTATGGGTAAAACAACATTAGACCCTAAAAAAAAGAAAAATCACTGCCAATAAAAGAAAAAAAATATATATATAGCTAAGAAAGCAGCTTTTCAGCAAATTCCATTCAACATCCACCATAGACAATGACAAACAGAAGCATGCTATATGATCATGGGTGCATGGGAACTTCCAAGCAAACTCAGTAGAGATCTAGGAATTTCCTAGAAAACTCTGGAAATCGTGCTCCATATCAGCATCATCATGTAACAGACCCTTTGTTCTGTTATCGGTATGCCCTGGGTGTTTACTACCAGCCCATTAGCTAGGATAGGATAGATAATCCATTCAAATACATCCCCTCCTTCTATGGGGTCTGGAATGGCCAGCCCACTTAAAACAATAAATAACTGCGCTCTTGTTACAGCCCTTTCAGTTGTGAACAATGTTCAGAAGTAGAGAGGAGCTTAGTTTCTGTTATTTTACAGGCCCAGCCAGTTTTAGCCAAGCAAGCCAAGATTGGTGGTCCTGGCCAGGGTCAGGAGATCCCTCTGAGTACATTTGTTGGACTTTTATCTTTTGAGTATAGGGGCCTCACTGGAGCCTATTCAGCTTCTGGACTCAGGGCACAGGGAACCCTGGGTCTGGGCCCGGCAGGTTAGGAAAGACCTGCCCCCCCCCATTGTCTCAGTCAAGAAGGGGGTGCCAGTGACCTGTTGTGAGCCACCCCAGTTTGTAAGCCTAAATTCAAGATCCAGTTGGAAATTCTGAATACCCTTCCTTCCTGCTGGGAGCATTGAGAATCCTGTTCCAAGGGATCCCTCCCATCAGGGATTCAAAGGAAAGAACAGGGACTGCATAAAAACAGAAAAGGTTTGAATCATCTAACAGTGAGTAAAGGCAAAGGGGTAGATTTTTAAAAAGTGCGCCTTCGCGTACTTTTGTTGGCGCATCAGGCGCCAACAAAAGTACGCTGGATTTTAGTAGATACGCGCGTAGCCGGCGCGCGCAGAGCCCCGGGACTTATGCGAGTCCCGGGGCTCTGCGCGCGCCGGCAGGCCTATGGAAAATAGGCGCGCAAGGCCCTGCTCACGTAAATCCGGGCGGATTTACGCGAGCAGGGCTTTTAAAATCCGCCCCAAAGCCTACTATTCAAGTGGACACCCATGAAATGATTCTTCAAACCCTGGGGAGAGAGAGAAGTTTAACTCTCTCTATAGCAGCTTAGTATTCTAGCCATCCGGAAGAGAGTGCTCTGCCCATCCAAAGGGCACCCTGCCCACTTGGGGACTCTATTTTCTCCAAGCCCTGGAGGGTAGAAGTTCCCCTGGCTCTGGCATCAGACCTATTGAGGAAAAACAACCGCAAACCCTGGCATCAGACCTATTGAGGAAAAACAACCGCAAACCCCACATGTAACATCCTGCACATAATAACTTCTCACTTAGTAGAACCCGCACACATCTTCTCACCTCATCCACTGTTGTTTATGCGCTTATTCAATACTTGTATAAAACCTTTGTACATATCACATGCCCATTGATTCCCTGTACATATTTTTTCCTTATGTATCTGTTTTTCACCCTCCCCCTGCCCCCTCCTCTGTCTTGATCACCCCCACCCCTCCCTCCCCTAGTTATTTAGTTATTAATCCGTTACTACGTTTATGTTACACACTGTTCCTTGTAAAGGCTTTGCCTATATATATTTTGGTTGTAAGTTATCTGTAAACCGGCACGATGTGCAAACGGTTGTTGGTATATAAAACTAAATAAATAAAAATAAAATAAATAAATAAATAAAAACCTGTAAAGAACATATTTATGGTGCTGTGGACCAGTATTGTACAATTTTCAACTATTTGCAACAGAAAAGATTTATTTGGACACTAACACAGTGACTCATTTGGTTTTTTGGCAGACAGAGCACAGCACACAGAGTAACAGAATTCCCCTAATACAGGGAATACCAGAGGGAGAGTTAGTCACCCACAACTGGAAACTGAGAGGACTTCCTTCATTCCCCAGTTGAAAGAGCCTACATCCTGGGAAGGAAGGGAAATTGGAGAGCTAGCCTGGTTCCTTCCCCAAAGAACTTATACATTCTTTTATGGCCTCATTGGAATGTGGCCCGCACCCGGGGATGGGATTACAATCAAGATGACATCACCCTAGTGCATCAATGAAATGAACTGTGGTCTTCAGAAAAAAGCATAAATAGAGGCAGGACAGAGGACTATGGCAAGAAAAAGAGAGGAAGACAGAGCTGAGGGAAATCATAAAATCAGTGTTCCACACCTCCCTATGCTCATATTAGAACTTTATGAGAGGGTAAGGACAAGCAACCTATCCTAATTTAATAAAGTGATTTCTTTCTTCTTCATTAAACATTTGCATTCTCTGTTCACAATTTTGCTATCTTTCTTGATTCTCCCCTTTTGTTATTTAATATATCTACAGCTCTGTTTATTCCCATCTTTGCATTACTGTTTTCTCCTGATACATCAATGACTCATGCTAAAGACAGTGCACAACCCTAGCTATGTATCCTGCTGCTTTGACTAATTATAATATGTTTATAATTACTAGACAGATTTGATTGTGGGATAAAACAACATGACCACATTTCCCACATACTTTCCTTTTATTGGTTTCTCTACTTTTCCCATATGAAAATTCTCATTTAGCTTCCTGACTCTGTCACTTGGGTCATTTCTCAAGTCTCATACAAGTTGCATTGTTATTGTCAATGGTTTTGAAGTGCTGTTCCACAAAATAAACACTAAAATATTCAAACTGATTATGCCATCCAATATGATTGGTGCTAGAATAGTTAAGAAGCAGAGTACAGTAGCTATAAAACTGTTTTCATGTAAGTTACATCTTCATAGAATTCAAAATAAGAATGTACAGCCAAAACAATCACTCAGTAAACCCTTATTACATATTAGGTTGGAAGTCAATGCAGTATAAACCACACTGGGAATGGTCTTTCAATGCTGGTTTAATAATAGAAAAGGCAATAACATTCCCCAACTTATGATATGCTGCAGGCATAAACAATCAGGTCATTTCTATGGAGGATGTAAACACTCATGGTTGGGTCAAAACTTAAATCCAGTCCACTCATCCAGTCCAGGATAGTTACCACAGTAATTCCTCATCATTTATTTATTTTCACATTTGTTGACCGCCTCTCCCTTAATAGGCTACAAGGCAGTTTACAATCTCAGCATAAATACACTCTGACAAACATAGAAGTTTAGATCATCATCAAGAGGAACAGAGAGAAAATTGTTTTGAACAGGTAAAGTTTACATATTTGCCAAAATGCTGACAGATTTAATAGCAGAGGGCAGCAAAATCTAAAACCTTGATCTTACACAAAAAAAGTTTTCTTTTTTTGTTTTTGTTAATTTAAAAGCAGAAGCCTTCAACAGATTTTGTTGAGAGAGACATGAGGGTTCATACTAGCTTATGATACTTTCAAAATAAAGAGGAGCAGAATTATGCAGGATCTGGAACAGAACTCTAGAGGTCACATCTAGGTATCCAGGCTTCAGTCTCTACTGCCCCATCTTACAGAGGCTCCTCACTTCTTGCAGCAAACGAGGACTGGAACAAGCTTGCCTCAGAAATCCTTACAATAAATTTACTACAGATTTAATATAGAAGGAATTTAATTCAAAACAAGAGTCAATAAGGTGGGTAAGTAGTTAAAAGTAGATTAATTGTAGTGTTTTGAGGGTTATTGACAATATTAAATAAATTAATAGACTAAACGTACTTTAAATTAGCTTTACACCCCCCTACTGCCTTAGAAATTTTAACTTGATAACAAATCAACAAAATTAAAATGCAGATAGTCCAGCAGTGAGATGGAGACTAATGCAGTCTTTTGCAATGAGTGCCATATGTATGATTATGACCCAGTTGGTGAGATATTTATGTGTACACTATGTACAAAGAGCTCCTAGTTGTCAGAGAACGAGTCTGATCTCTGAAGGCTAGAGTGGAAGACCTGGAGGAGCTAAGGGAGACAGAGAGGTATATAGAGGAGACCTTCAGGGACATAGTAGAGCAGTCCCACCTCCAATGTGGCAGCCTCCGTGCTGCCTTGGAGGAGAAAGTTCATCTTGAAAGACAGCACCACCTTGGGGAAGCAGGAAGCAATCCTGTTGCTAGTACCTGCCCTCAAGATGATGTAGTATTCTCTTGCACCAAGGATATGTCTCCAGGGGCACAAACTCAGGAGGGAAGGGTTAGGATGGCCATTGTAGCTGGTGATTCGATTATTAGGATTGTAGATAGCTGGATGGCTGGTGGACGTGAGGATCACTTGATAACTTGTCCTCCTGCTATGAAGATAGTAGATCTCATGTGTCACATAGATATATTTTAGATAGTGTTGGGCAGGAGCCAGCTGACTTGGTACAAGTGGTATCAATGATATAGGAGAGAGGTTCTGGAAGCCACATTTAAGAATTTAAGTAGATAGTTGAAATCCAGAACCTCCAGGGTAGCTTTCTCAGAAATGCTCTCCATTCCATGTGCAGGACCCCAGAGGCAGGCAGAGCTCTAGAGTCTCAATGCACGGATGAGAGGATAGTGCAGAGAAGAGAGTTTCAGGTTTGTTAGGAACTGGGGGAAAAGGGGGACTTTTTCTGAAAGGACAGGCTCCACCTTAACCAGAATCAAACCAGGCTGCTGGCACTAACTTTTAAAAAGGAGATAGTGCAGTTTTTAAACTAGATGGTGGGGGAAAGGCAATAGTTACTCAGAAGTGCATGCTTTGGAATGATGTATCTTTGAAGGATACAAGCAAAACAGGAAAGTTAGGGCATCCCAGAAGAGAGGTTGCAATAAATACTAAAGTGGCCCAGGTGCTTTTAAGTAAAGAGCAAACAGAGCAGACAGATTCCAAATTACCTCTCCCAAATGAAATGTCTGTACACAAACGATAGAAGTCTAAAAAATAAGATGAGAGTTAGAGTGAATAGCACTGACTGAAGAGGTAGATATAATTGGCATCTCAGAGACCTGGTAGAAAAAGGATAACCAATGGAATACTGTGATACCCGAGTACAAATTATATCGAAATGATAGAATGCATCAAATTGGTGGAGGGGTAGCACTATTTGTTAAAGAGAGCATTGAGTCAAACAGCATAAAAACTCTGCAGAAAAGAAAAGGCTGTGTTGAATCTTTATGGCTAGAAATTCAGGTGAAAAGGAGAATAAAATAGCAGTGTTGGCATATTACCATCCACCTAGTCAGAATGAACAAACACAATGAAATGCTAAAAGAAATTAGGGGAGCTACCAAACTCAGCAGCACAGAAATAATGGGTGATTTCAATTATCCCAGTAAAGACTGGGTGAATATCATATCAGGATACGCCAGATTTCCTAGATGAAAGAAATGATCATTTCATGGAGCAGCTCGTACAAGAATCAACAAGAGGGAAAACTATTTTAGACCTAGTCCTTAGTAGAACATAGGATTTAGTATGAGAGATAACAATGTTGAAGCCACGTGGCAATTTTGATTACAACATGATCAAATTTGACTTAATAACTGGAGGGAGGACACTAAAGAAATCTACTACAACAGCATTTAACTTTCAAAAGGGTGACTATTATAAAATGAGGAAATGGTTAGGAAAAAACTGAAAGGAGCAGCTGCAAAGGTTAGAGGTTACATCAGGCATGGACCTTGATTAAAAATACAAAAAAGAGAGGAACTATGGCAAATAAAGTGTCTTAAGATTTTAACCAAATATCTTCATTAGTTAGCTGAACATAGTACCTGAAGAACATGCACAACGATCTAATCCACTGCCTCTCGCCTCACAATAGGGCCCAAGCAGCATCAGAAGACAGAACCGTCACTCAGTCATTTCCTGGTTCATTTATTCACCAAACTAAGAAAGTTTCTTTAATAATCACCCAAAAATCTTTTTTAAAAAAAATCACCAAAAAAGATTTTACTTACCTTCTTTTTCCATGACTGGTACATAACCGCTGACATGTTAGGCTCCACTTTATTTGTTCAAGTTTATCTTCCTTATTTAAAAATACTATCTTGGTAGCCCAGACAAGATGTATTCCATGCATTAAAACAGATAGAAAGAAGCCTAAATGACAACTGGCATGGTGAAAATGTGAGGTGAAAGAGTGTATAATAGCTAAAAGAACATCTTTCAAAAAATGGTAAAGGGATCAAATTGAAGAAAAATGAAACAGCATAAGCACCAGCAAGTTAGATGGAAAGCATTAATAAGGAAAGAAAAGAAAGAATTTGAAAAGAAGCTTGCCATGGAAGAAAAACTCATAATTAATTTTTTTCAGGTACATTCAAAGTAAAAAGCCTGTGAGGGAGTCAGTTGGACCATTAAATGATCAAGGGGTAAAAGGGATAACAAGGCCATAGAAGAGAGACTAAATTAATTCTCTGCTTCAGTCTTCACTGAGGAAGATTTAAGATAGATATTCATGCCAGAAATGATATTCAAAGGTGATGCTTCAGAGGAACTGAAACAAATCTCAGTGTAAGTGGAAAATATAATAGGGAAAATTTACAAATTAAAGAGTGGCAAATCATCTGGACCAGATGGTTTACATCCCAGAGTGCTGAAAGAACTGAAAAATGAAACTGTGGTCCTGCTATTGGTAATTTATAAATTATCATTAAAATCATCTATGGTAGCTGAAGACTGGAAGTTGCCAATTTCATTCCAACATTTTAAAAGGGATCCAGGGGTGATCTTGGAAACTACAGACCAGTGAGTCTGTCTGTGCCAGGCAAAACAGTAGAAACTACCATAAAGAACAAAATTACTGAACATATAGTTAGACATATTTAATGAGGCAAAGCCAACATGGTTTTAGCAAAGGGAAGTCTTGCCTCACCAAACTGCTACATTTTTTTGAAGGCGTAAATAAACATGTGGATAAAGGTGAACCAGCTGATATAGTATAATTTCTAGAAAACAAAGTCCCTCATAAGAGCCTTCTTAGGAAATTAAAAAGTAACGGGATGGGGGTAGTTCCTATTGTGGATTGGGAACTGGGTAAAAAATAGAAAACAGATAGTAGGGCTAAATGGTACATTTTCTCAATGGTGAATGGTGAATAGTGGAATGCCGCAAATATCTGTTCTGGGACCACTGCTTTTTAACATTTTTTTAAACGACTTATAAGTGGGAATGAAGTGAACAAATTTGCTGATGACAAAAACATTATTCAAAGTTGTTAAATCATAAGAGGATTGTAAGAAATTGCAAGAAGATCTTGCAAAACTGGGAGATTGGGCATGCAAATGGCAAATGAAATGTAATGTGGACAAGTGCAAAGTGATGCACTTAGGGAAGAGTAATCCAAATTATAGCAACACAATGCAAAGTTCCACATTAGGAGTCATACAGGAAAAGGACTGTTGATAATACATTGAAATCTTCTGCTCAGTGTCAGAGGCAGCCAAGAAAGTACATAGAATGCTAAGAATTATTAGGAAAGAAAAGGAGAATAAAACAGAGAATATGATAAAGCCTCTCTATCATTCCATGGTGCGACCTCATCTTGAGTAATGTGTGCAGTTCTTGTCACCACATCTCAAAAAAGTTATAGCAAATTTAGAAAAGGTAGAGAAAAGGGCAACCAAAATGATAAATGGGATGGAATGATTCCCCCTATGAGGAAAGGCTAAAAAGGTTAAGACTCTTCAGCTTGGAGATGAGACAGCTGAGGAGAGATATGATAGAGACCTAAAAATAATGAGTGGAGTGAAACAAGTAAACAGGAATTATTTATTCTTTCAAAAAGTACAAAGACCAGAAGGGACACAATGAAGTTACTAAGTTGTATATTAAATCTAATAAGAGAAAATTGTTTTATTCAATACTTAATTAAACAGTGGAATTTGTTGCCAGAGGATATGGTGAGAACAGTTAGGGCCGGATTTTAAAAAGTACGCCCGATTTTAGAACATGCGCACGCAGCCGCGCGCATGTTCTAAAATCCAGGGTTGGCGTGCGCAAGGGAGTGCACACTTGTGCACCTTGAGTGCGCCGAGCCCTAGGGGAGCCCCGATGGCTTTCCCCGTTCCCTCCGTGGTTGCGCGATCCCCTGGCACGGCCGGTGTTACGGAGGCCTCGGTCCCGCTCCCGCCCCGCCACTTTCACAAGGCCCCGGGACATACGCATGTCAAGGGGCTTGCGTGTGTCGCCAGGCCTATGCAAAATAGGCTCGGCATGCGCGTAACCCTTTGAAAATCTGGCTCTTAGTGTAGCTGGTTTAAAAAAAGGTTTGGACAATGTCCTGGAGGAAAAGTCCATAAAATAGTAAGGGGACATCCACTGCTTATTCCTGCGATAAGCAGCATGGAATATATCTACCCTTTGAGATCCTGCCAGGTAACTGTGACCTGGATTGGCCACTGTTGGAAATAGGATACTGGGTTTGATGTGATACTATGGGGTACATTTTTAAAGTTATGCGCGGGCGTAGATTTGTTCGCGAAACCCGGCACGAACAAATCTACGCCTAGTTTTATAACATGTGCACGCTGCTGCGAGCATGTTATAAAATCCAGAGTCGGCGCGTGCAGGGGGTGTACAATTGTGCAACCTGTGCGCGCCGAGCCGAGCAGCCTACACCTCCATTCCCTCCGAGGCCGCTCCGAAATCGGCGCGGCCTTGGAGGGAACGTTTTTTCCGGCCCCCCCCCACCTTCCCCTCCCTTCCCCTACCTAACCCACCCCCCAGCCCTAATTAAATCCCCCCCTACCTTTGTTCAGAAAGTTACGCCTGCCCGCTGGCTGCCGGCGCGCCATTCCCCGGCCCGGGGGCTGGTTCGGAGGCCTCGGCCACGCCCCAGAACACCCCCAGGCCGGCAACATGCCCATGGCCCTGCTCCCAGAATGCCCCCGAATGCTGCGCCACCCCGACACGCCCACGACACGCCTCCCCAAGCAAAGCCCCGGGACTTACGCGCATCCTGGGGCTTTGCGTGCAACGGCGGCCTATGCAACATAGGCGCGCCGGCGTGCAGGGCTTTTAAAATCTTCCCCTATGGTTTTTGCTTGCTATTAAATGTGCCTCTGCATTTTGTATTAGTTGAAACCTACAATGCTGATTTTTTTCTGCAGTCCCTCTAACAAAATAGTCTAATACCTCTTACTCACTCCCAGGGATAGCAATTGCTTTCTTTAGTGTACTTGGCTAATAATTTGCTATGGATTTTTCCTTCAGGAACTTGTCTCAACCTCTTTAAACCCTGCTACGCTAGTTGCCTTGACCACTTCCTCTAGCAATAGATTCCACAGCTTGATAGTGCACTGATGGGCCGATGCAGTAAGATGTGCGCTCAAAACAGGTGCTAGCCTTGATCACCTGTTTTCCTAACAAGCACACAGCCATATTCCTGTGCGCCCGACGCAATATTTAAATGACAGGGAAATCAGGGCAGTGTAAACAAGGGCACGCTAAGAGAGAATTGTCCGTTTCTGGCGCTAAAGGAATTTACCTCATCAGGCACCCACAATTGCAACGCAATCAATGCGAGCATACATTTTCATCGCGCTTTTTGATTATTTTGCTGAGATGCTGATTTCAATGCTGAAGTGTATTATATCAGAGGTGCCCATTGCTATGGGCATCTAAAATTGTGTGCTCATAAGAAAAGTGCACTTCTTTTTGATTAAATCAATATACATATAGGGGCGGATTTTAAGAGCCCTGCTCGCCTAAATCCGCCCAAATCCGGGCGGATTTAGGCGAGCAGGGCCCTGCGCGCCGGTGAGCCTATTTTACATAGGCTCACCGGCGCGCGCAGACCCCGGGACTCGCTTAAGTCCCGGGGTTCTCCGAGGGGGGCATGTCGGGGGCGTGTCGGGGGCGGGCCTGGTCGTCGCGGTGTTTAGGGGGCGTGTCGGCAGCGTTTTGGGGGCGGGTCCGGGGGCGTGGTTACGGCCCGGGGCGGTCCGGGGGCGTGGCCGCGCCCTCCGTACCCGCCCCCAGGTCGCGTCCCAGCTCGCTAGCGGCCCGCTGGCGCGCGGGGATTTACGTCTCCCTCCAGGAGGCGTAAATCCCCCGACAAAGGTAAGGGGGGGTTTAGACAGGGCCGGGGGGGTGGGTTAGGTAGAGGAAGGGAGGGGAAGGTGAGGGGAGGGCGTTAGAGGAGTCCCTCCGAGGCCGCTCCGATTTCGGAGCGGCCTTGGAGGGAACGGGGGTAGGCTGTGCGGCTCGGCGCGCGCCGGCTATACGTAATTGATAGCCTTGCGCGCGCCGATCCAGGATTTTAGCGGATACGCGCGGCTCCGCGCATATCTACTAAAATCCTGCGTACTTTTGTTTGCGCCTGGAGTGCCAACAAAAGTACGCCAATGCGCCTTGTTTGAAAATCTACCCCATACTTTTCTCCACTGCAAGCAGTAAATTCAAGTGTCAGGATGATAAAAAGCAGGAGGACACATTTATCGCAACACAGAGGACCTTTTTTTTTTATATTTCTCATGAGCCCTTGACTGCTATTTAACTTTACTCCACCTCCAGAGCTGGTGTTAAATCCCCACGTTAAAAAAATGTGCATTGGGCACCCAGCCTTTGCGCACGCTTCCCTGAATTGGGCGATAATAGATAATGTCTTCATCTACATGCAACTTATATGTATTGGGTGCCATAGGGTACGCATTTTGGGGGCGTCAACCTCCTTAGTGCATTGGACGATATGCTTGTGCACCCAAATACACCCCCCAACCATGAGTGAAACCCATGAACGAGGTCGGGTGCACCTTATTGCATTGGCCTCAGAGTTAAAAAGTACTTTGAATGATCTGTTTTGAATCTGCTGATGATTAATTTAATGGAGTTTCCCCTTGTTTTAGTATTATTTGAAAGGGTAACTGTCCCTTATTTATCTGTTCCATTCCACTCATGATTTTACAAACTTATATCGCGTCCCTTCTCAGCTATCTTTTTTCCAAGTTGAAGAGCCCTAAACTGTGTAGCCTCTTATCATAGGAGAATTGCTCCATCCCTTTTATCATAACTAGATGTAGTAAAAGACTTCTCTCATTTTTTGTCTATTCCTTGGTACATACAGCTCCAATCTGTAGATAAAATGATATAGGAAATAACTATATCACTTAGGACTGTGAGATATCAACCACATCCCTATACAGCATCTGCTATTGGTTAACCACTGAAGCAGCATTATTGATATCACAAGTGCAAATTCAAAACATCAGTCAGCTTTTTCTTATTTTAAGGTTTGCATGTTAGCAGAAAGTAATCTCAGATAATATACTAAAGAATGCATTATTTAAAATGTTACATGCAAAGAAAGCTGTATCTATAACACCCACACACACACACAAAAACTCTACAAAAGTTTGCTCCAATTCTGCTTTGCCAGGTTTCCCAGAAATAAACCGGTCTTACAAGAAAACCATGCCCATCTGTCAATATTATACAGAAAGAAATGGAGAATAAAACTGAACATCACAATCCTTTTGTATTCATTTGTAGTGCAGCCTTCTGACCTCTGGTCCCTGGCCCCCTGAAATAGCACCTCAGGGGCAATGTCTCTAAATGGTTCGGTTTTTGTGCATCCATGACAAGCGTGAACCTCACTCATAAGCCAGACTATGTTAAAATATGAACTCAGTCTCTGAAATTTGCTGTTAATACCCTTCTTAATACTTGCATTGTACCAAAAAGAGTTCATAGGATGTAATATTTATAGGCAAAATATCAAGTCTCGCTTGGAAGTTCTGCTTAATCAGGCCTTCAGCGCTGAATACAACTGGACTATTTCTGAATCTTCTGCCACATTTTCCTGTCTGATTGCATCGTTTGATACTTGAGGATCTTCACTCGCTTCATATGTTCCACAGAACAGACGCTTGGTACTGACCCTACTATGAGCAATGCCATTCATGTGCTTTGCTCCTTTACCATAATGTCCAGTTTTCTTGCATCAAGCGGTTTATTGGTTGGAACAGGAATGTCTCAGGCGAGCACAACAACTTTGCTCTCTACACTTCTTTTCAGGGTTGTGACCGCCAAAGCTTTTCTGATACAGGAATGTTATAGTGTTTACAGTTTCCATGGGATGAGCTGTGCCACTTTATTGTGCCTTTCTGCATACAGGCCTTCTGATATCAGCTCATCACACCAGTGACGAGATGTGTAACCATTTCCAGTTCTCTTTTATAGAATCTGCATTTATCTGTTTTGCAATTCTTTTCTATGCTGGCTGTGAACCATTTTGGCTGTAGTCTACTCTCCTCTACTGAAGTTATCAATCTCTCATCTTTAAGTTTAATCTCATCTTTGCTTAGCTATTCCTGTGTCAGGTTTTGATCCGCGCAGGACTGCACAAATAAATCTAGATTCCTCCAGTATGTGTGCTTTTCCCAATTGCATTTCCTTGTTTGCTGTACTGATTCTTTAAAGTATCTTCTTCTCTTGTTTTCACACTTTGGTTGCTTCTTTCTCTTGAACACTGGTAGATTCTCACTCTTTCCTTCTGCTCATCAAAATAATTGTGCAAAACGTAAGGATTAATACCGATTTTGGCCAGTCATTGTTATCCTTCAGCACTCCTGTGTGGTGGGGATGCTGCAGATGGTGGGGAGTAGCATCAAGGGAGGGGGACGCTTGAATGTGTTTTGCTGGGGTATAGTAGTGACCATTGTTTTTTTTATTGCTGTGATGAAATCTGTCCAAAGAGAGCTGCAGGCATTCTGAGGCTTCCATATAGATTGTTGTCAATGTGCTGCTGCTGCTGCTGCTACCCTAACACTATAAGCGGAATGGCCAAATGCTGTGTCCTTCTTATGCAGGGCTGGAACATTCCTACCCCCTCTGCCCCCCCAATCATCAATGGAATGAATGTATCAGGGCTACAGACATCCGAGGCATATGGTTTTTCCTCTCTTAGAAGTCTCATCTTTTCTTTCCCCTCTCCTCTCCAGCAGTCCACATGCTCTCTTTCTCTATTCAGTACAGACAATTAGCCCCATGTGCCAAGCTTACTTATTTATTTTCATTTAATTACAAATATTTATGTTTTGCCTATGATAAAATCAAGCTAGGCAAATTGCAATCAAAACAAAAGCAAATCACAATATACATATAATTAAAAATACATTATAAAACAATCATTAATCACACACTAAGAATATAAGAACATAAGAAATTGCCATGCTGGGTCAGACCAAGGGTCCATCAAGCCCTGCATCCTGTTTCCAACAGAGGCCAAACCAGGCCACAAGAACCTGGCAATTACCCAAACACCAAGAAGATCCCATACTACTGATGCAAATAGCAGTGGCTATTCCCTAAGTAAACTTGATTAATAGCAGTTAAAGGACTTCTCCTCCAAGAACTTATCCAAACCTTTTTTGAACCCAGCTACACTAACTGCACTAACCACATCCTCTGGCAACAAATTCCAGAGCTTAATTGTGCGTTGAGTGAAAAAGAATTTTCTCCAATTAGTCTTAAATGTGCTACTTGCTAACTTCATGGAATGCCCCCTAGTCCTTCTATTATCCGAAAGTGTAAATAACTGATTCACATCTACTCGTTCAAGACCTCTCATGATCTTAAAGACCTCTATCATATCCCCCCTCAGGCATCTCTTCTCCAAGCTGAACAGCCCTAACCTCTTCAGCCTTTCCACATGGGGAGCTGTTCCATTCCCCTTATCATTTTGATCCTCCTTCTCTGTAACTTCTCCATCACAACTATATCTTTTTTGAGAGGCGGTGACCAGAATTGTACACAGTATTCAAGGTACGGTCTCACCATGGAGCGATACAGAAGCATTATGACATTTACTGTTCTATTAACCATTCCCTTCCTAATAATTCCTAACATTCTGTTTGCTTTTTTGACTGCTGCAGCACACTGAGCGGACGATTTCAATGTATTATCCACTATGATGCCTAGATCTTTTTCCTGGGTGGAAGCTCTTAATATGGAACCTAACATCGTGTAACTACAGTAAGGGTTATTTTTCCCTATATGCAACACCTTGCACTTGTCCACATTAAATTTCATCTGCCATTTGGATGCCCAATCTTTCCAGTCTTGCTAGGTCCTCCTCTAATGTATATAATGTATATAAACGCTTGAGTATAAATTTCTTAAGATTACTTTGTCACTTTCGGCCATATCATGACAAGCTGGTTCTTTGGAAGGAGACCCAGGCAGACCCCCACTTCTTACCTCCCCATAGACCCCAAAAGATACAGAAAGGGTCACTTCTACTGACAGCTATACCTCCAGAAGGGGGTAGATGACCAGACCTGTATTCACAATTATTTAAAATTCACAGTAAAGTATTAGCTTTTTGTACAAATATATTGTGTGGTGTCATGTGAAAGTCGAGATATGTGTGGTGCAGAGGAAACGAGTATGGATAAATTATTGATGACGGTAATCATTTATTTTTGTTACAAGCCCATCACTCCAAGAGCACTCAAAGCATGTTAAAAGTACAATGTAGTGAACACTAGTACAATAAAGTAATTAAACAATACAGAAAATAATAAAACATAGAATAAATGCAATACACAAAATCAATCAATAAAAAACAAAGGACAAGATGGCAGAAGCAAGCAACGCGTGAGGGAACAGGGAAAGCCATCGGGGCTCCCTAGGGCTCGGTGCACCCACTTGCGTGCGCCAACCCTGAATTTTATAACATCCAGCGGCTGCACGCGCATGTTATAAAATCGGGCATAGATTTGTGCGCGCCGGGTTGCAGGCACAAATCTACCCCTACGCGTAGTTATTAAAATCCGGCCCAAAAGCGTGCAAGCGAACGGGTCTCCCTATAAAGTGAAAATATGACCCTGGAAAGTATTTTTAATATTTCAATTAACTGTGCTGCAGAAAACATGGTAAATATTTTCATGGATGCTAATTCACACTGGCATAGCAGGGAGATAGGTGCTCGGGTGCCAACCCAGGCATTCAGCTGGGAATGAATATGGATGCTCTGGCGCCCAAAAAGGCACCTAGCAAATGTTGCCACTCAGGCACTGAGCTCGGCACTTACTTGGTTGCGAATCTATACGATCAGGCGCCCAGAAAAGCGCCTAGCTAAGCTGGCCACTCAGACACCGAGATAGGCTCTCAGCTAGGTAGTTTTCAGGGCGCTCAGATGCAGACATAGGCCCCCTGAATTGGCACTGACACTTAACTGATTGTGGCAGTATAAAACACACATTAAAAAACCCGCACTAGCATTAGCGCGGCTCCCTGCATTGCCTATGATTAGCTAATTGCCTTCGCGCAGGAAAAAACATGGGTCTATAAGCGCATTCATACACGCTTTTTTCCCCAAAGAAACAGAACAAACTAGATAAAGCCCGCTTATGAGCAGACTGCAACTGTAACACTTTGAGATCGAGGACCTTGAACCACAAAGCTCTAGTGGATGTATAATGATGGAACAATTCAGACAGATAACTAAGGGCATTCATACACATTTAACATATATTTACAGCAAGAGGGTGAAGCCATGAAGAAAAGAGTATTATGTTGTGTTCAGTTTAGCCAGCACATGCTATTTTTGTTGTTGCTTCACAGTGTTTAGCATAAAAACGCTACAATTCTGCACTATTTAGGGAAGTCACTAAACTTTCATAAGTTATCATGCACATTAGTTTATTATTGTTGTTTATTATTTTGGATTGATATCCTGCCTTTCTATTATAAGGCATAGGCCATTAAATAGCATTTTAGCAGTGCATGCTAAATTTTTAGGTACTGGCATTTTTAGCACAAGTTTTAGTGTGCATAGGCCCTAATGAATGAAATATTCCTAAAGAAGGAGGGAAGAATAGAGAGAACAGCAGCATTTTTTCCCACTGTTTCAGCATTATATATTTTTGCTTTTATTCCCTAAACTATATTGTATAGAGAAAACCACAATAACACTCAAATTCAAATCCTCCTGGGCTGTGAGGAAAGGATCCTCAGCCCACGTTCACTTTCTCTTCCCTCCCAGCTCATAGAGAGGAGATCTCACTCTCTGCTAGGGCCCTGGGAACAGTTCCAGGTTCACTCCTCTTTCTTTCTAGGGCCTGAGAAGGGGACTCCTAACCCAAGCTGATTCTCTTTCCTTACAAGGCCCAGGGAGGGAATCTTCAGTTCTCTTTCTCTCACTGTTCCCATGGCAGAGATCTCTGGTCATGCCCTCTCTTTTCTCCTGGGCTCAATGTGGGGATTCCCCAGCCTCGCACGTGCATGCACACGTACACACTTTAGCTCTTCTCCTCCCAAGGCATGGCCCATGGAAACTCACACTCTCTTCCTGGGAGCTCAGGAGGGGACTTTTCTCTCTGCTCCCAGAGCACAGGGAGGAGATTCTCAGTTTCTGCACTGTCTCTGCCCCTGAGGAAATCCCTCAGTTTCTGCTCACTCGCTCTGCTGCCTGGGTTGCCCTTGCCCATGCTGACCAGATGCCAGAGCAGCCTATATGGAACTGAACTGACAATCCAATGCAGCAGAAGGAAATCACCAGGCCAAACAAAAAGCAGAACTCTGGCAACAAATTACCATAACCACCTTTTGAATGCCTCAAGACTTGGTGACAAGTTGCAGGCCACCTTGCTCTAATTCTACTCCAAATATAACTCCAAAAGTCTCAATGTTTCATGCTTTATATAGAAAAGACCATAATTATAAGATCATATCATTTTGTAGTTTACATTATTACCATTCATTACTGGCCAAGGATACCTTTCTTTAAAACCATACAAATTACTGGTCTAATATGGAAAATACCTACTTGATCTAATTTACAACAGCTTCTGTCAGTCATACAGCACTAAAATTATCACTGTACTTTTTTTTTTCATTCATTGCTTAAGACTAAGAAGCCAGATTTTAATGTATTCTTGCTTTAATTTTTTTTTTGTTTTTGCTACAAATAGCAATGTTGTACATCTGTAAAATTCTTATTTATGTATCTGACTTCCAGCGAGAATTTTGCTCCAATGCTTGTCATTTCAATTTTTGCATATAAAAGGCAAGCCATTAAATGTGCACTGGATGACCCCTTCTGTAGCACTGTTGATGTAAGACTTAACAAAAACATTCTTTGGCTTAATTTAAAACAGTAAAGGTATGTAAAAGCTAGGCCAATATCTGTCGCTTGTCTTTTGCAAAACAACAAAAAAAGGTGCCAGAGCAACAGTAAAATGCTTAAGAGGTCACAGGTAAGATGACTTCCAAAGGGTTAGGTAGAAGTCTTTGACATAATGGTACCAAATGTTCGGCCAGTCAGCCCTAATCAGGCAATGAATCGGTTCTATTTTTTTTCACAGGAGGTTTAATTCTCTTGCTTCGGCAATAACTGCTACATTATCATGCCCCCAATGGATACAGGTTGTCAGTCTCAGTCAAATTACCATGCAAGGATCATCCTCCTCTATTGCTCAGTTTTTACACTTAGAGAAAAACTTTCACAACTGCTCACATGCACTCATTTATGTGTGCATATGGACACACACAAATTCACTACTGCATTTTATATCCTGAGCTATGATGTACGCAGTTTGTAAAACACAAGGACATAGGCATGCAAACATGTTCACACATGTAAATATCACAAGCCATGCAAGTTTGGACTTATTCTAATAAGTAGCTATACTTATCATGATAAGTCCCGATTTATCCGTCTAAGTAACGGCACTTAGCCAGATGAGTCTGAAAAGCAATACTTATCCAGGAATGTAAGACAGCCGGATAAGTCTATAAAAAGCACTATATATCCAGCTAAATCTGATAGCCAGATAAGTAGAGCTTTTAGACTTATCCGGCTACCTGACTTAAATGGATACGTAGGTTTTACGACTTATCCAGCTAAATAGATGTTATGCCCATCGGTCGCAGACTGTTGCGACTGCGTGTACTTACTTCCTGCACTGCTCTCCTGCCCTCCCCAGGGCTGCTCGCGGCTTGGGCTAGCTTTCACCGCTGCATTTCCCAGGATTCCTCATGGTGGCTTGGACGCTGCCATCACCCTCCTCGACTTTGGGCCTTCTTAGGCACGTGCGCGCACCACCAGGCCCTCCTTGAAGCCTCATCAGAGGGAACCTCGGGGGCGTCTCCGGTTGATGACATCATCAGACCGGCGTATTTAAACTCCACCTTCGCCCTCAGCTAGCCAACTTGGCAACAAGTTCCGTACGTCTTTGACTACTGCCTGTGTGTTCCTGAGACTCGCTTCGTGCCTTCGACCCTGTCTGATACCCGCTCCTCGGGGGCCAGTGCACACATTGGGGACTCGCTCTCCTCGCCTACTCCGCTCCTCGGGCTGGCTCTGCGTCTCCTGGGTTCTAACCTGCAAGGCCTCCCGTTCCTCGGAACTTCCTCAGGGACATCTCAGCTATTCATGAGTTCTACAGAGGGGCTTCCCGCTCCTCAGGGTTATGCCCGCAACCTGAACAAGATTGTCTGCGCCTCCCACTCCTCGGGACCGCGCTTACATTCTACAGTGACTGCCAGGGCTTCCCCACTCCTCGGGGTAACGCCCTCCGGCTTCTTTGGGACTTAGCACGCTTCCCCACTCCTCGGAGTTGTGCCTACGTACTACATCGAGACTGCCAACACTTCCCCACTCCTCAGGGCGGTGCTACGTCATCACCAGAAGCTCAGCTCCGGCTTCCCTGACCTGTGGGTTGGCCTACGGCGTTACATCATCCTACATTGTGCTGCTCCTCCCCTCGGGGGATTGCTTTCTGGAGTACCTCCTGATTGGCCAAGCCTCACGCCCCCCACTCTGTGATCTGTCTGGCACTCTTCCCCTTAGGGTATCAGCCCAGGTATTGCCTCCAGTCTACTCTCTTCGGGGGTCCTCTCCTGGTACCGCGGGACCTCTCTATTGCCTCACCCAGAGCTCTCCGCTGTCTCTGACCTCTCCTCCCGATGATGCAGACCTTTGGGGGTCCTTCCCACAGGTAGTAACAACTTGCACCTCGGGTCAAGGGCCCACATACCCATAAAATCATAACAACAGAGACTTATCCAGCTAAATAACGACTGCTACTACTTAGCTGCATAAGTCAGAATTTAGCTGGTTAAGTGTTTGCAAATGATGTACCCATGTATTTGTACTTCAGATTTTAAAAGGATATGCAAGTAGATTTTACTTGCATTATTTAGAAGCATTTACTCCCCATAAATCATCTTTTAAACATGTAAGTCGAGGGATTTTCTAACATGCATGCAGCAATGAAATAACCAGTTTTACTAATTAGATCTGCCTGGTTCTTCAAATCTCTTGAAATCCCTCTATTTCACCCAGACCCTCCCCCACCAGTCATTTCTCACTTTTATGATCACTTACTCCTGAAATTGAACAGAAGTAAATATACGCAAGTAAGGTGCCACGTACATATGCATAAATTGCTTATAAAATAGCAACTTACTCATGAATATGTTGACTGCTCTCCGTAATGTCCCTGGCCTGCCCCTTTTTTTACATGTTTAAATTTATACATGTATGTTGAGGTTTCTATATGCTATTTTATGCACCTATTTTTTTTTCTTATTTGGAGGGGGTAAAAGTTGAGCGAGTTGGTGTGAGTCAAGAAGCCTGAGAGTGAGCATGAGTCAGCATTGTATAACAGAGCCTGTGTATGAAAGAGAAAGCGTGCAATTCAGGGAGCCTGAGTGTGAAAGAGCATGCAAGTACATATAATAGACAGAGAGTGCAAGTCAGAGAGCCTGTGTGTGACAGAATGATAGAGACTGAGTATGTGAGTCAGGAAGCCTCTGTGTGAGAGCATGAGACAGTATAAATCAGGGTGCTTGTGTGAGAGCCTATCAGCATGCAAGAGTGTGAGTCAGGGAGTATGCATGAGTGAGCTTGTGAGTGAGCATATTAGAGAGTGTGTTGAGAATAAGTGTGTTAGTGTGCATATTTGAGAAAGACAGAAAGGGTGGAGAAAGTTTGTGTACACTCCCACCCCCCGATTAATCCATGACAATCTCAGGGTGACTGGATTAATCTGGGGTGGCAAGTGGAGATTTATTTTTATCCCTATGGGATTTAATTATTTGGTGTCATTTGATGTGTCTGCTGTTTTAAAATATTATATTGCTGTTTGGGAAATTTAAAAAGAATGTATGTGTGTTTTTATTTCAAATGATTTTTATTGAATCCAACATAGGAACCAGCTATAATCCAACATACCTCAGTTAACACTTTTGCATTTTAGTCATGATAAACTCCCCCCCCCCCATAAGTATTACAACAACAATAATTGGTTGAAAAAAATGTCCATGATTCAGGGCTCCGGGTACATTGGTTCTGATGCATCCCAGACCCCAGAGTCTCTGATATGTGACTAGATTCAAAAGCCCACCAATAATTCCAAATCCCCCCCTAACCCTCCCTAGTTTCACATGTTCATTGTATCCATATTCCATTGCAATATTAATGTCATAGAGCAGACAACAGGCTGAAGTGTATTTTTAATTATTAGTTGTTCTAGTAATCTTTTTATTAGTATGGTTTTATATTAAATGATGTTATTAAATAATGTTTTATATTTCTTGATTTTCTTATTGCTTTATGAGGAATGAGAATGTTTCTGTTTTTCCGTTATTGCATTGAATGCAGAATCTGGCTTGTTGTGGTTTTCAGTTTAGATTTTGTCTGCATGGTTTTATTTATACTTTATGATCTCTTTATTCTATATCTGCAGGTCAGTCTGCATCTGCGACCGAGGTAAGGTATTCTGCCAGTATGTAGTTTGTGTAGGGATCTAAAGTAGCTTACCTTGCTCTATATTCCAAATAGGAAGTACATTAGTGTTTTTGGCCCTAGTTTAATATTTGTAATGTTGGCTTTTCATAAGTAGGGTTATTGCTGTTTGAGTGCTGGCAGTTAATGCTGTTTTAGTATAGGAGGATTCCAATATTGTAATTGAAATTCACTTTACTCAAGGCTTTCTAAGTGCCAAGCCCACACTCAATAACAGGCATAATACTAAATGGGTTCCAAATGTCTTTTTTGTTTTTTGTAGTGTTTTCTGGTTAGCACCACAGGAATGCATGCAAATATAAAATACATTTTGTATGTGTAAAATCAGTTATTCTAAGTGCATGATTTTTAATTGTGTGTGGGGAGGTGGGGGTCAAGGATGATGCAAGGTAATAAGGTTCACCTCTGTGCAAAAGTAGCATTTCATCTGGCACTGTGCTACTTTAGGTCAATGGCTCTCACCAGTCTTGACCATGTCTTAATTTTTTTTTTTTTTTTTTTTTTTGTAAGCTCTGCAGGAACACAATAGATCACTTTCGGACCCCCCAAGAGCATACAGAACACAGCTTGAGTTACCATAAAAGCAACAGACTCTGTGTAGCACACAGTTAATGCAAATGCACTGGAGTAGTGATGGTGAAGTGGGGAGGAATGATGGGTGGCATGGTGAAGTGGAGGCAGGCTACAGTCACAGAAAGTAAGTGTGTGTGTGTGTGCGGGGGGAGGGGAGGAGGTAAGCCAGGAGGAAGTGCCTGTTGGTGAGCCTTCTGTCTGGGTATCACAGGGAGCTGTGCTAAGCAGGGAATACCCCCCTCAGAAACAGTGCAGGACCACATTGTTGGCGCTTAGAGTATCTTCTGTTTAGCCAGTCCCTTCCACCGCAGGTTGAGCCGTTGCATTCTGGGGGCCGGCAGGACTTGGCTTCAGTGGCTATATATAT
The DNA here is from genome assembly GCF_901001135.1 of Rhinatrema bivittatum. Classification (NCBI taxonomy): domain Eukaryota; kingdom Metazoa; phylum Chordata; class Amphibia; order Gymnophiona; family Rhinatrematidae; genus Rhinatrema; species Rhinatrema bivittatum. The sequence goes on from NC_042617.1 coordinate 374,636,381, forward strand.
ACTGGAATCTGGAGCAGGCTGGACTAGATGGTGCAAGGCTGGAAGCTTGGAACAGGCTGGGCTGAACTGGTACAAGGCTGGGTAGGCAGAAGCAAGACTGGGCTGGGCTGAAGCAAAGCTGGGATGGGCTGGAACAAGGTGAAGCTGGACTGGAGCAAGGCTGGTTCTTGCAGCAAGCTCAGGACAAAGTCTGGGACAAGGTGTAGACAGTTACTAGGTCCAAGGCAAGACAGGGACTGAGACAGGACACAACAAGACCAGATAAGGACAGGACTAGGCAAGGAGACAGGTTTGGACAAGGGCTAAAGCAAGACAACGGTGAATAAGGAACAGTGCGGCCCAAAAGCAGTGCAGGAGAAGGCGGAAGGCACAAAGCATAAGGCCCAAAGGCCACTAGGCATGGTAAAGCCTGAGTAGACCACAGAGCAGGGAACAGGAGGACAGAAGGCCTGGAAGCCACAAGGCGAGGAAGGCCCAAGTAGGCCACAAAGCTAGAAATAAGGAAATAGGAGACCTGGGGGACACAATGCTTAGAATGAGAGGCAGAGGCCATGTCAAGGAGCCAAGAGTGACTCTATGAAACGGCAAGGTGGTACTGGCAAGGCTGGGTTAAATAGGGCTGGAGCTTAGGTGTTTATAAAGGCAGAGGGAAGGAGCTCGGTACGGTTGGAAGCCAAGCTTGCTAGACGCCTCTGCTGGTAGGGAGGCATCATTGCAGAAGGCATCAGGTTAAGATGAGGCTGCGTAGCAGATAAAATCCTAACATTGGGCTTTCAGAGGGGTAGCTGTCTGTGGAGCTAGTTAATCTCCTGGAGAACAGGGGTGCTGAGAAGGGGTGGAAATGGGAGAGGAAGGGCCTGCTGCAGGCTGGAGAAGGCTGGCAGCAAGTAAGAAGGTTTACCTGATGATGCAACAGTGCTAGAGCAGAGGCACTCACTGTGAGTACATAAGTAGCAGCACAACAGCAATGGATTTCCCCCAGTCCACCTTAATAATGGTTTATGGACTTTTCTTTCAGGAACTTGTCCAACCCTTTTTTAATCTCAGCTATACTAAAAGCATTTACCACGTTCTCCAGCAACTAATTACAGAATTTAATTATGCTGCAGTGTATTCGGGCTGGCAGCAGCATCGGGAACAGCCAAGGAACACAAGACTTGACTGATCTATTAAGGTGTGAGTTTTTATTTACAGTGCTTCAAAGAAACAGAAACCAAAAACAGTAGCTCACCTTGCTTCAGGCACTAATATCAGTTTAACATACTCCATACAGGCATAACTGAAGATCCTACCAGCTTCCCAGGGCATTGGCAAGCCTCCTGGACTCTGATCCTTTATACTATTATGAAGGCACCCTCTCCAAGGCCCAGAATCCTTTTTGTGTCTGTGTCTTAAAGGGGACTTGGGCAAATGCCTATGGGCTGTGTGTTAAAATGGTTTAAGGGAGTCTCTTGTATACTCCCTCACATACCCTCCCACCTCAGCTCACCTCTGTTCGGCTGAGTACCTGCCTGTGTCAGGCACACCTCTCTTGACAAGAAAGTCAGAATTGACATTCTCCTTCCCAGGCCTATGCTGAATTTTATAACTGAAGAGCTGCAGAGCCAGGAACCACCTCATTACCCTGGAGTTGGTCTCTTTGATCCAGTTTATCCATATGAGTAGTTGGTGGTCCGTCTCTAGGGTAAACTGACATTCCAGGAGATAATACTCAAAGGCTTCGAGGGCCCATTTTGCAGCGAAGGCCTCTTTCTCTATTGCAGAGTACTTTTTCGCCATAGTGGAAGCTTCTGACTTATATAGGCCACTGGATGCTCTTGCCCACCCTTCGCTTGGCTGAGAGCTACCCCAGTCCTACTTCCAAGGCGTCTGTCTGAACAGTGAAGGGTTCTGTAAAATCTGGAGTTATTAGGACTGGTTGGAGCAGATTACTTCCTTCAGCTCCCAGAAGGCCTTCTCTGCTTCAACTGACCACTGTACCTTTTCCGGTAATTTCTTTAGTAAGAGCCTCGTGAGAGGTTTTGCCATCTTGGAGTAGTTAGGTAAAAACGTTCTATAGTAATCCGTCAGCCAAGAAAAGCTCTTACCTTCCCTTTCATTTGTGGGACTGGGATTCAGGTAATCACCTCAGTCTTCCTAGATTGAGCATGGACTATACCCTTTCCCCAAGGTATAGCCCAGATACTGGACCTCTCGTCCTCCCAGAAAATACTTCTTTGGGTTTGCTATCAGCCCAGCGTTTCTCCGAGTGGTTAGTACAGCTTGGAGTTGGCTCAGATATGTTCCCCAATCTGGACTGTAGACCACGATGTCATCTAAGTAAGCTGCGGCATAACCCTGATGAGGGCAAAACATATGGTCAACCAAGGGCCGAAACACTGCAGAGGCACCATGGAGGCTGAACAGGAGGATCATGAACTGGAAGAGTCCTGCCAGCATCGTGAAAGCAGTCTTCTCTTTCACCACTGTTATGAGAGGTACCTGCCAGTATCCTTTGGTGAGGTCCAGGGTCAAGAAAAACTGAGCCAAGCCTAGGCATTCAATCAGCTAATCCATCCTAGGCAGTGGGTATGTGTCTAGGTTGGAGACTTTGTTGACCCTTTTAAAATCTATATAAAATCTTTCGCTCCCATCCAGCTTCGGTACTAGGACAATGGGCGAAGCCCAGTTGCTATTAGACTTTTCTATGACTGAGCTGGAGAATCTCTTTCACCTGTTTCGATGACTCAGCAGCTGGCTTCTGGAATTCAGTATGGTCATTGATGTACAACCAACTAGGTGGGGTAATGATACCATGCTGAACCAAGCAAGTACATCCTGGCAAGCTTAACTAGATTTCTCTATACCGCTCAATCAGCTGCTTTAAATCAGTTAACTGGGAAACTGGCAGCTTTTTTCCAAAATGGCACTTGGATCTGGTCTGCCTCAGGCTCAATCTCTGGGCCAAATTCCCCTTGTACCATTCCATACTCTTGAAAAACCCATTTCTTTAGTAAACTGACATGGTAAATCGACTTTTCTTTCTTTTATCTGATTGGGCTAATTTGTAGTCCACCGGGCAGGTGTTTTCCAACATCTCATAGGGCCCTTTCCAATGGGTAAGCAACTTGCTTTCCGAAGAGGGTAAGAGAACTAGAAACCAGTCTTCAGGTTGGAAGGTCCTCTGAACTGTGAGATGATTGTAAGCCCAGGTCTGAGCTTTCACTAAGCAGAAGCAGACTGCCTGCCCAGCTTTTTTTAGGTGCTGTTGAGCCTATATAACTAGGTCCACAAGATTATGTCCGTGATTTCCTACATCCTCCCAGGTCTCTCAAGCTACATCTAATACTGCTCTTTGTCTTCTACCATAAAATAACTTGAAAGGTGAGAAGCCTGTCGAATTCTGAGGCACTTTGTGGACTGCAAATAGCACATAGGGTAGTAGCAAGTCCCAATTTTTTAACTTCATCTGCAAATTTCTGCAATATTTGCTTAAGTGTTCTATTGAAGTGCTCCATAACGCCATTGCTTTGTGGATGATACACTGATATACATAGAGTTTTCACTTTAAGCAGGCTGCAGAGTTGCTTCATTACTTTAGAGATGAACAGGGTCCCTTGTTCTGTCAGGATCTCTTTGGGTAGTCATACCCAAGAGAAAACTAGGGAGGAGGAATAGCTTAGTGGTTAAAGCAGTGTGCTACGAACCAGGAGACCAGGGTTCAAGTCCTGCTATCGCGCCTTGTGACCTTGGGCAAGTCCATTGCCTCAGATACAAACTTAGATTGTAAGCCCTCTGGGGATAGGAAAATACCTACAGTACCTGAATGTAAACCGATGTGATATGTCAAATCGAAAGTCGGTATATATAAATAAATACGCCAGTAATCATCATCAAGGTTTTCATATTTTTCAGTGGTAGGGTCTCATGGTATCTCGTGGCATAGTCCAGGATCACAAAAATATACTTGTTACCTCAAGTTGTTCTCTCTAGCGGCCCCACGAGTTCCATGGTCACCCTTTCAAAAGGATTTCAATTATGTGCATGGGAATGAGAGGTGCCACTCGAACACGAGCAAATTTAGTGAGTTAGCAGGTAGGGCAGGACTGGCAATACCACTGGACTTGTTTATATACCCCCGGCCAATAGAACTGGGCCAATATTTTCTCTCAGGTTTTTTCCTTGCCGAGGTGACCCCCTAGCAGGTGACTGTGCTAGCTGTATGACTATCTGGTGATAGGACTTGGGGACTAGGAGTTACTCTATCACTTCCCCCTTCACGCTCCCCTTTATGGCTTGGTATAGCAAGTCTCTTTTCATTATGAAATATAGAGGATCAGGCACGGTTGCTGAAGCTCTTGGAAAACAATTACCTGCATAGTTAAAAGTTGAGGTGAAAAGGCTATTTTAGCCAAAAGATCTTCATTCAAAAATTGGAAGAAGGATCCATCAGAAGAAAATAGGATAAAGCATAAGCATTGGCAAGATAAATGTAAGACATTGTTATGACAGGCTAAGAGATCATTTGAAAACAAGCTGGCCATAGAGGCAAAAACTCTCAATAAAAACTTTTTAAAATATATCCAAAGCAGAAAGCTTGCGAGGGAGGCTGTTGGACCAATGGATGATTGAGGGGTTAAAGGGGCACGTACAGAACATAAGGCCATCATGGAAAATGATTTCTTTGCTTCAGTGTTTGCTGAAAAGGATGTTGAAGAGATACCCATTCTGGAGAAGGTTTTCATGAGTGATAATTCAGATCGACTGAACCAAATCACGGAGAACCTATAAAGGGGGTAATTTTCAAAGGAGTTACGCTTTTTCACTCAGCGTATAGTTAAGCTCTGGAATTCATTGTCAGAGGATGTGGTTCAGCAATTAGTGTAACTGGGTTTATAAAAGGTTTGGATAAGTTCCTGGAGGAAAAATCCATAAACTGCTACTATGGTAATTAATAAACAATAGTAGCTTGTGATTTATCTAATGTTTGGGTACTTGCCAGGCACTTGTGACTTGGATTGGCCACTGTTGGAAACAGGATACTGGGCTTGATGGACCCTTGGTCTGACCCAGTATGGCACATCTTATGTTCTTATGTATCTTCTGTAGGTGCTCCCTTGCCCATTTAAAGGACTCATCCTCCCTTCTCGGCCCGTTTAAAGTCCCCGAGTTCACCCTCCTTTTCCCACTTAAAGGGATAGAGCATGAGATTTCAGTTGGCTGGCGATTCTTCCCCAGAGTCAGAAGCAGCCTCGCCCTCTGTCTCTTACTCAGGAGCATAACTGTACTTATCCTGTCACCATTGTCTCTGGGATTTAGGAATTTTAGATACCTTAGGAAATAAGTCCATGTCCTCTATGGTGCAGAGTTCGAAGAATGGCAACTCCTCAGTAGGAGAGATGGGTGTATCCATTGTGAGCAGAGTCCAAAGACTGTTGAAGTTCAAATAGTTCTGCCCATAGGAGAGCCAGGAAAGAACCCCAACCTCTATTTTGTCTTGGCTGAAGGGTGTGTAACTGCAGTCAATATGGTAGTTATTACCTGTGGTCGCCATGTATGCAGGTCAACATTACCACTTGATCATAGTTGATTTGGACCCATTTCACCAGCTCCTAACAAATGAGGGTCTTCTCATTACCTGAATCCACCAGGGCCTGTGTTGGCACATCATTTATTTCCTTTGAAATTAGGAAGGTGAAGGCTGCCTCAGGGTGGATGTCCGCAAAATGACAATAGTGTGGTGGCCCAGCGTTAATGTCAATGGCTTCTTCTTCGCGCTGGGTGAAGTACCAGGTGAAATGGCTGCTCTCCCCGCAACTGAAACATAGGAGTCTCCCAGAGTTGGGTACTTGAGGGGCGAGCCTTGTTCAGGCTGTTCCTCTGGCAACCAGAGTTTCTGATACTTAAAATGCAGTCATCCTCCAAGCACTTCTAAGGCCTTCTCTAGTGTTAGATTTGGATGCTGGAAGACCCACTGCCGCATGGACCGTCTGAGGCTATCTAGGAATTGCTCTAGAAGATTGGTCTTGACAACCTCTTCACCAGTATTCCCTCTGGGCTTAGCCACTTCCAGGAGATAGTAAAGCATAAGGAAAAGGGCTCTTGGATTCTCCACTGCCTGCAGGAGACCCTGCCAAAAGCACCTCTGGGGTGAGGCCAGCTCTCTGAAGAATGGGAGTCTCAACTTCCTGATAGGTGGTGGTGTTGTCCATACTTGCAGTCTAGAAAGCATCGTGACAGTCTCCAACTAGTAAGTTACCTAGATAGACCACCATGTGTCGTCTGGCCAGCTAGTCAGTCTAGAGGTTTGCTCAAAAATTTTAAGAAGCTGTCAGGGTCTCTCCAGGAGTCATCTTCAGAAAGGCTGAAGCCAGTGGGGTGGCCTAGTCACCGCAACTTGCACTGCCTGTGCCACTTGAGTCAGCAGGGTGTTTTGTTGAGCCACCTGCTCCCGCAGTACCTGCTTCTGGTCCATCTGAGTCTGCAAAGCGTACTGCAGCTGCTGTTGCCCAGGTGCCAGGACCTGTATTACTTGTTCCATGGTTGATTGCATTCTGGCCAGATCCCACTAATCTGGTAATTTTCCAGCAGAGGAGAATAGGGGGAAGGGCGAGAGAAAGGGTGGAAAAAAACCCTGCTAGCCTGCGAAGCCCTGTCTTACTTTTTGAACCCTACCTATCCCCGGTGGGGATACTCCCCCTTAGATGGTTTGTAGCACAGTTGGGCTAGGAAACTGTGAGAGCACCAGAAATAAAATTGCTGTTTCTTTTTTTCTAGCAGTGGGTCAGTGCTTGCGCTTCTCACGGTAGTTCACCGGTTCCCACTTCTGCCACCATGTGTAGCATATTCGAGCTTGCAGCAGCATTGGGAACAGCCAAGGAACACCACAAGATTTGACTGATCTATTTGGGTGTGAGTATTTATTTTGCAGTGCGTCAGAAAAAACAGAAACAAAAAACAGTAGCTCACCTTGCTTCAGGCACTAATATCAGTTAAGCATACGCCATACGGGTGAACCATGAGATCCTACCAGCTTCTCGGGGCCTTGGCAAGCTTCCTATATCTTGATCCTTTATACTATTATGAAGGAATGCTCCCGAGACCCAGAATCCTTTGTGTGTCTGCACCTTAAGAGGGACTGGGGCAGATGCCTGTGGGCTGTGCATTAAAATGCATTGAGTAAAATATTATTTTCTCCTATTTGTTTTAAATGTATCACCTAGTAACTTCATTGCTTTTCCCCTAGTCTTCATTAGTTTTGAAGGCGTATACAAGCAATTCGCATTTATCCGCTCCACTTATTATGTTATAGACCTTTATCATATCTCCCCTCAGTCATCTCTTTTCCAAGCTGAAGAGCCCTAACCTCTTTAGCCTTTCCTCATATGGAACCATTCCATCCCCTTTATCATTTTGGTCTCCCTTCTCTGTACTTTTTCTAATTCCCCTATATCATTTTTTAGACCAGAATTGCACACAGTATTCAAGGCAAGGTTGAACCATGGAGTGATTCAGAGGCATTATGATATTCTCTGCTTTATTCTCCATTCCTTTACTAATAATTTCTTGCATTCTATTTACTTTCTTGGCCACCACCGCACACTGGGCAGAGGATTTCAACATATCCACAATGACGCCTAGATCTCTCTTTTCTGGATGGTGACTGCCAATGAGGAACCTTATCTGACGTAAACTGCACTGGGTCTCCTTTCCAGAGAACAAGGTGCTATATAGATATAAATATAGAATAAATTAGAATGATCTAATAACGCCACAAGCTATGGCAGTAGCTTGGAGATAATCAGCACAGATCAGCAGTTACAACCTAACAGCAGCTTTGGGCTTCCAAAAAAGCATTCTGAACCCTAAACTGAGAAGTGGTTATTACCCTAACAGCCTAAGCTTCCAAGAAAGCACCTGAGGTAATCTGCATGGAGAGGGAGTTATGAATCTAACAGCAGTGGCATGACTGCATTGGGTTTCTAAGACGACATTGGGAGAACCTGCATGGAGGGACCATGGATAAAACCAAACATTCGTTGTGCATGGGGATGCCAGATGATTTGTTTTCACTAGTTTTGGGAGCAGCATGCATTATTAGAAAATATGGATGTTAAATTTAGTGCTAGTCTCATAAAAATTAGAGAGAAAGATGGCAAGGTCTGAAAAAGCATACCAGGATTGTGGCAACCAGACTCTTAAATATTCATCTTATGCTTAAGACTGTAGTAGGCAAAGGGTTCAAACTTCCAGTAAAATATATGGGGGACAAAAGCTGGTTGAATACCATGTGGGAACATACTAGCTGAAGTGAAAGTATTGCAACTGAGCAGACTGGACAGGCAGATTTTCTGCTGATGTTTACAATGTTACTTAGAGGGCAATAATGAAAGTCCTTTCTGCTGATAAAATGGCATTTTACATATGGGAAGTAGGGCTTTCATTATTGCCTAACCTGTCCGCGAGTAAAACTACCCATCTTGCTCAAGAATGTGGGTACTTTTATCTGTGTATTGAGGGTGAGGAGCAGGGGGCAGAGATCAGAACGTATGTGCTTTTGTTTATTCAAAAGTATGCGCATTGTTTTGCCCAGAAAAATTGCCCATGGAGAAAGCATGTGCAAGTCTCTGCAGGTACTGCAGTTTTTCATCAGGCAATTAGAAAAGAAAACTAATCCTTGTAGTGTTGCATTCATTTTTTGAGCAAATCCTGTGGGTTTAAATTACCCAAAGGATTTAATTTTAACAATTTTCTTAATAAATGAAATGCCTGAAATCTCTTTTGCCTGGTATGCTTCTCTTGATTAGACTGTAAGCTCTTCTGAGAAAGGATTGTCTCTTATGTGTTTTTGTACAGTGCTGTATAAGTCGAGTAGCACTCAAGAAGTGATAAGTAGTAATAAGATAGGTTTGGACAAGTTTCTGGAGGAAGAGACCATAAAGCATTATTAGCCAATCAAACTAAAGAAACCTACTGCTAAATTTAGGAGCAAGTAACAGGAAACAGATCTAAGTTATGAGATCTGCCAAGTACTTCAACCCAGACAGCCTGAGACAGTATGACGGACTCCAAGGATCTGGGTCTGATTCAGAATGGAATTTTTTATGTTCTCCTTTAGATTGCAGTGATTCGCAGTCTTACCTCCTCTGTTACTATGGATTTAGTTAGGAAGGAAAAGAATGCAAGTAGATTACATTCTCAAGTCTATGCATGTTATTTTCCAGGAGAGAAGTAGCTACAAAAAAGCAGGTGCAAATGTCTGTAGGTACCTTGTACTCATGGCACATTTCAAAACAAAAGAATGTGTAGTTTTATTTTGTCTGTGGACAATATAAAAATTGCCTCAATAAACTTTATTTCTGAACTACAGTACAGTGCAGTTCCCTGCAGCAGCGTTTAATCCAAATTTATATGTGATCCCAACCAAACAGGGTTCATCTAAAATTTCAGGGTTTATCTAAATTTGTATGGAGGGTAGTGGGTGTGTGAGCCCTTTGCACTTCAGCATAGTTGACAGAGCCTCAAGGGCGAACCCAGGAGGCCTACACCAGTAGCTGGTGAACACTCCCTGTAGCAGGACAGGTTGAGCCCTTGGGTTATGTCAGCCGGCAGGACTTCGGTAGATCCCTCGGGTGGCAAAGGTAACTAAAGTCCAAGAGCACACCAGAGTCAAGACAGGCAGCAAACTAACAGAGTCAGGATAGGCCGAAGTTGAGGCAGGCAGCTAACAAGAATGGTCAGGTCCAGACAGCAGGCAATCATGGTCAGGTCCAAGCAAGAGGTCAACAGCTGGAGAGTCAGGCCAAGAGAAACTTAGACACACAAAAGATACTGTATGAGACAGACAGGACAAGGCAAGGCAAGGCTGAACAAGGAAGACTGGACAAGATTGGCTGGAGAAGTCAAGCCAAGGCTGGAAAGCAAGGCTGGCAAGGCAAGGCTGGATGAAGCAAGGTGCAGAAAATTAGGACCGCTGACAACACACACTGCAAGGCAGAAGACCCATTGCTGAGGCACTGGAGAGAAGTCTGAGGTTCCCTTATATGCAAGGGCTAGATGACATCATCAAAGGGCACTGCAGGGACTTTCCCATCATGGGCCGTTCAAGAGGGGAAGCAACACACGCACACCTTAGGACATCCGGGGCAGGAGAAGCATGCCGGCATCCAGCCGTGGGATGGTTCCGAAAGCGTCCGGGGCAGGTGTTAAGAGGCGTTGGGGTGAATACCATGGCTTGCAGGGTCATCCTGGAAGCGTGTTTGTAATTTAATAAAATCAATGTAAAGAAAATATTATTTCTATCATGAATATAAAATAGACCCAAATATTTAGGACCAGATGCAAATATTCTAATTTTTTGGATCATAAATTGCCCCTTGTTGTAATAGATGTGTTATCCATCACTGCTCAACTGGGAACCTTCTAGAAGAAATTGATCATTTACTAGCTGAAATTATTGCATTACTAATGATAAAAGAGTGATTATCCTTAGCACTTGTCTGTAAACTAGAATTTGATAAATAAGTTTCCTTGTCAATAAGAGTAAGAAGGAACTGGAATATACAATTTAGTGAAATTGTGTAGATTTATTTATTACGAAGCAATCTAAACTCATGCTTTTTTGCATTTAATAGCTACTTTCCCTGAAAACCAGTTCATTATAGTAAAAAAAAATTGTTCTACTTGGTTTAAGAGAGGCCTCTAGTGGCTAATACAAATTTCAGCTTTTAAAAAAAATCTGTAGCAGTGTTCTCACTAACCTTCAGTTATACAAAAAGACTCAAACTCTGTTGTGTCTGCAGTGGATTTCAAAAGCTATATTTGAACACTCCTGGCATCAGACAATAGTTAGTTGGTTTAGAAAATTAGTTACCGCAGCCTTGCTTTCAGGGTCGGGATCTACATCACAGCAACACCATCTCCTCCACTGGAACCTTTACTACAGAGGCCCAGGACTGAATGAACAAAGCTAGTACCTGACAGAAGTGCTGATGAATACTGGAAAGGTATTACAAACAAGTTTGCACTGCTATTGCTTCGTGCTGTACCTGCTCTGTCGAGATTTGTAAAGAAATACAAGTTTCCATTGTTAACTATGCATGTTACCCAATGCTACCTGCCTGAATTTCATCTATTGCTTTGGATTTATTTATTTGGCTGTCTTATCCACCTTTCTGAATGAGAAATTCACCCAAGGCAGGATACAATATATCATAATGGCAACATGCAGTCAAGAGACTAGAGGGTGTAATAGCGTAACAATCTGAGCCTGAAGAAGATGGATAGTAAAGAAATTAAATATCTGTACCTATCTAAACAGGCGTCCCAGGAAACAGTAGGTGAATCCAATTTTTTTTCCTTCAGTAGCTGCAAAGCCCAACAAAAATGGAAAATGTAAGCCGTATTTTAAAACATAGTTTGTGTAGAATTATTACCCTAGATTAATAAAATAGATCTTATAGTGTGCCTATTTAAAACAAATTAGAACAACAGAACATAATAAAATAAACAATAGCATAGTGCATGACAGCAGATAAAGACAATTTGGCCCATTCAATCCATCCAGTTTTTCTGATCTACACTGTTTATTTTATTTATTTAAAAATGTTTATATACCGCTTTTACAATTCGAAAGAATTAATCAAAATGGTTTACAACCAAACATGCATAATAATAAAAACATAACAGTTAAAACAAATTAAAACTAACAATTAAAATATTAACACAATAAACATTCAAGACCTGCGGTTTTTTAAACAATAAAAAATGACAAACGGAGTGAATGAAAAAGAAATTTCGTATGGGTATTATGTGAATTGTAGAAGATGGAACTATTGTAATGAATGAATGAATGTTTTTATTATGAATTAGAAGATAAGGAATATGCTTTCTGAAATAGATAAGTCTTAAGTGATTTTTTAAACTGTTGAGTAGAAGAGGTGAGACGAAGATGATCTGGGAGTGAATTCCATAAAACAGGACCTGCAACTGAAAATGCTCTTTTTCTGGTTATTTCGAGTTTTGCCAATTTGACGGTTGGGATATCTAATAAATTTTTTGAAAAGGATCTGAGATGTCTAGAGGGTTTATATATACGGAGATTTGTACATAGCCAAGTAGAAGAGGTGTTATAGATAAGAGAATGGATGATTGATAATACTTTGAATTGAATTCGATACTTGATCGGTAACCAATGAAGAGAAAGTAAGACCGGAGTAATATGAGTTCTACGTGAGGTACCTACAAGCAACCGAGCGGCAGAATTCTGGATCAATTGTAAAGGGTATAAAGCAGAGTCAGATAATCCTAAGAATAAGGCATTACAATAATCCATACCTGAAAAAATTAGGGACTGTAAAACTGTACGATAATCATTGAAAAACAGAAGAGGTCGAATTCTTTTCAATAAATGCAATTTATAGAAGAATTTTTTTGTTATATTAGAAATATGATTAGCCATAGAAAGGTTGGAGTTAATTGTAATACCTAAACTAACAGAAGAGGTGCTGATAGGGATTTGAATATTTTTGAAGCTTAAATGAGAAGGAGGGCCTATGATAGATTCTGAAATAGATGAGAGATGTGTAATCGTGGTTTTTGAATACATATCCCAGCTACTAATCGTAGACACTTGGCCACCTGTAAGATATTGCTCTTTTCTAAGTCATTTTTTGTTTTTATGTTTTGTTCTCTACCATAATGGGTAGATGAGCATACAAGTTCCCATATTTATTCCAACAACGAGACCCTCCCATCTGTCATGTCTCACCACAAGTCTACCACTCTCTTACACAGTCCATGTGTCACAGGCTTGGAAGAGTGGACCCTGGACTGCTGACAGGGCTAAGGCACAGTACAGAATCATGAGGCAGAGACGTGGTCAGGCAGGCAAGGTCAAGGCAGACCAAGGGGTCATTCACTAAAGCTTTATCGTGTGCGTCAGGGCCCTAACGCACGCGTAAGGCCTTTTCGCATGCAATATCATGCTAATTAGGGGGAGGGGAGGAGTCAGGGCAGGGACGGGAGGAGTCGGGGCGGGGGGAGGGAGGGAGGAGTCAGCGATGTCTTCGCCGACGGCAATAATGTTACTAATGTTATCATTGGCAGTAGCGCGCCGGGTAGCACCACCTTTCACAGTGGCGTTATTCGGTGCGAAAGCCGGCAGCAAAGACACACCGCGGTGGTTTCGAAGACTGCGGGATTTCGCAGGCCCGCCCCCTGTTTTTGCGAAGAATGATGAATCCAGCCCTAAGTTTGTAAAGAAGCAGGATGAAGGCAAAGATCAGGGTAGACAGCAGACAGAAGCAAGGTCAGGAACCAGGCCGGGTCTCAATTAGAAGTCAGAATCAGGAACAGCCAGATGCAAAGAACGAAGGATCAGGATCTGTTGCTCAGGCACCTGAATCATGAGACATCAGATGCAAACTGCAGTGCAGCACCCCATGATCAGTGCCATGTTCCCCCACCCCCCGCCCCCCCATGCTTTTTAGATCCTCCCCTCTCCTCCCCTACCTCATGTTGCTGCTGCTACTATGCTTCCAGCCCTCTCGACCTAATACCACTACCACCATTCCTTATGTGCTCCTCCTCATGCCAATAATGCCACGTCTTGAGTTCCCTGCAGCTTCAACAGCTGCTGCAGCCACTCATCAAAGCTTCTCTTTAGCTCCTGTCACAGCAATCGCTCCACAAAAGAGACGTGCATTTATAGCCTTCTTTAGCTGCTACTGTTAAACCTTTACCCAAAAGCAGTCCCTCCTCCTCCTCTGCCTCTCAATGACTTCAGTTCCTGACAACAGCTTCTGCTGCATTCCTCATTCATAAAACGGTCTCTGGCAGCAACCATCACCTGTTGTCTGCCTCCCACTGACTATGATCCCCCTTTTCTGCAGGAGGCTTTACTGATGGAATCCAGAACAGAACACACAGCATTGAAACATCATTTCTACCCAATAACTTTGGTGACAAGAAACATTGGGAGACTAATTTTCAAATAGCCTGTAGAGACCTAAAGTTTAATCACACAAATACCCACACACACCAACTGTGTAATCCAGTACACCACAATGTAAACAACACCCAACCAACCAATGTACTGGTCTATATTCACACAGCACACTGTCACCGATAAACTTTTGTAAGACCCTCTATTCACGAGCAGGCATATATATTTCCATCTCGTTTGTCATAAGGGGTCTAATTGTTTTATATACCTATGTTTTGTTTGCTTAATTTTCAAAATTTCTTAAAATATCTTCACAAACAATTCATAGGGAAAACTCCCAACTAATAAAGTCACACGGGTAATATTAATGCAGATACTTATCCACGATGAAAAGGTCCCAAACGTCCCGACATGGCCATGTTTCGGACCAGAGTCCTGCTTCAGGGGAATAGCTCGAAAAATGGAAACCAATTCAACAGGAACAATCCATCTTTTACTCAGCAAGATTACATCCAACGCGGCGATTACATCCGTGCAAATCCTTTTCTGGATGCGAGCTGAATTTCAACCCGCCTAATTTAACAATGGCGGCCAACCGGAAACCTTTTATACACCTCTTCCGGAAACACATTATGGTTCCCTCCTCTTCCGGGAGCACGCTGGGGTGCCCTACTCCTATACGGGGCTGGAATCAAGTTCTCCATCATGTCCTCACAAGACTGTCGCTGCTCTATGTGTATGTATCAAACGGGCAGATACCCAGTACTCCATCACGTCCTCAAAAGGCTAAAGCTGCAACATATATCCAGATACCAGGTTCTACATCCGATCACCTTTTTATCTGTGTACTCCAACCCTTTTCAAATTCAGATGAAACATCAATTCATCCATCTATGAAGTAGAAAGTCCTCCATCACATCCTCCTCATATTGTAACACCGGCGGTACATACACTGCTTCGGTTCTCCATCAGGTCCTCATACGATCTCGACGATCTTAACCGTAGTATATCAAAATGATCTTCGGAATGTAAAGTTCTTACACTGTATCGACAGTGCAATCCACAATTTGTACACCAGAGACTTTATTGCAACTGGCTAGACCCGAAGTTCCATTGCAAGATTCAAAAAACGTAGATGATCAAATCAGGAGATACCAATCAGATAAATGAGAGGATCAACTGGTATTCCCTTAACCCGTGGGGATCCACAGTGTTGAGCGAGAAAATCCAGAAATGCTCACGGCGATTCAACATTGACTATATATCACCCCCTCTTGAATTGTTGAATACCTGCTCTGATGGCATCGGGAACTTCACCAGTGGCCTCGGTGCAGGCACTCTCAAAGGCCCCGGAATGGGCTCCGGCCTCGACATGTCCTCTTCCTCTGATGAGAGCGGAATGGGCGTCGATGGAGCCATGGGGATCGGCGATTTCCTCGGTGCCCCCAGCAGGGCACCGATAAGCAAGTCAAACTTATCCAGAAGGGGAAGTAGCACCAGTGGCATCGGTGCCAGTTCCGGCACGGGCACCAGCGCTGGTGTCGGTGGTCTCGGGAGGCTTTGGAGAGCTTGGACCACTGCCTCTTGCACCATCCAGCACAATTCCTCTCGGAGCGCTGGGGTGGGGAGCCCCAGGTCTGGAGTGAGAGGCATGGCGAGCAACGCCGGAGGGTCTCGGCGGCTGCGCCCACCAAAGGCGAGGGACACCTCGGTGCATCCAGCTTCGAGGACAATTCATGCTCCTCAGCTCAGGTCTTCTTCTTAGGTGGCTCGCTCGATGAGGGTGCCACCGGTGCTCCGGAAGTCAAAGGTACTGGTCTCCGATGTTTGTCGCGGTGCTTCTCCCGTGGTCAGCTTTCCCCAACTCTGGCATAGATGATGGGGACGTCGAAGATCGAGACACCGATCGGGCTTCACCGGCATTGGAGAGAGGACGATGCTTCACCAGAGACGGAGTCTATGGCGACCATGGAGATGGACGCTGAAATAAAAGCGCCATCTTCTCCAAAAGTGCCCAACGGCCTTTCGGGGTCATTTGGGTACATTTGGTACATGACTCCACATCGTGCGACTGTCCGAGACATAAAACACAGACCAAATGGGGGTCCGTGATTGACAGTCCTCGGACAGTCAGGGCACCAACGAAAACCCTTCGCCATCACGGTCGTCGAAAAATTTAGGCCGGTCGCAGATGGTGCTGACAAGGCCTCGAGCAGTCCCCGCCGGGATCCAACCGAAAAACAGGGCAAACTTACTGTACGGACGCGGCAATCGATGGCGGAGAAGGGAGACCCCTAGGGGGTATAAACCTTTGCAAGTTTTGACAAGAAATTTCCTGAGGAAAAATTCCTGTCAGGAACTGTGAAGAGCTCCAAAAATCCATGTGGCTATAGCTGCGTGGAAAAAAGGAGACTGAAGGGAGACCCCTGCTGGATGCAGGGTTAGTGCCATGCTGGGCATGCCCAGTAGGTGCCAGTCAAAGTTCTAGAAACTTTGACGAAAGTATTCTGTGATTGGCTCCATCCTGATGATGTCACCCATATGTGAGGACTACCATCTTGCTTGTCCTATGAGAAACTGCGATACCACCTATCTCAAAACTGTTTTACTTATCAAAATTTAGAAGAGCTGCTGTTGACCAGAATGATGGAATAATTCCTTTAACACCAGTATGGGAGCAGCCTTTAACTCTCAGCAGTTTTGGAAACCTCAGACATGGAGTTAGTGGTCCCGGCGACGCTAATAGTAACATTGGCTTTAGAACAAGACAGGACTGGTTATTGAAGTTGTGTTTGAGACATAGAAATGATGTGTTCATGGGTTGTAAAGTTAGAGCCTTCCCGGATGTCTCTTGTGAGACCCAGAGGAGGAGGAAAGCATTCCTCCTACTGAGACCACAGGTCTTATCAATTGGGGGTGAATTTTTCTTGAAATGCCATGTAAATGCATGGCTAAATATCTCAATAATTCTTATGTATTTTATGACCCACCAAAATTAACACAGTTTCTAGTGGGGAAATCTCCTGTAGCTCCCGTGGAGACCAGATATATCTACTCCCTTATAGAAAGTTATAGGATTGAGCAATTTCTTTGTTAAAGAAAAATTTTCTTTAGGTTGTGTTTGAACCGCCCCTCACATTTGAGGACTTTAGATAGAGAGATTGAAATAAATGATTGTATGTTTGAATTTTGCTTTATAAGATATGTTTAACTTAATTCTCTAAATTTTCTGTTCAAGATTTTTCTTGAGATTATTGTAAAATGCATAAATAAATAATAATAAAAAAAATAGTGAGAGAGCCTCCGAGGCTGCCAGCAATAGAGAAGGGAGCATACCTGGGTGTGAATGAATGGAAGCCTGTCTGGGTGTGTGTGGGTGTGAGTATGAATGGGAGCCTGCCTGCCTGCCTGGGGATGATGAGAATAAATGGGATCCTGCCTGGAGGACTGTGTGGGTGTGAGAGAATGAATGGGAGCCTACCTGGAGGTCTGTGTGGGTAACTGAAAATGAATGAGAGCATGCCTGGGATCTCTGTGTGAGAATGAATGGGAGCCTGCCTGGAGGTCTGTGTGTGTACGAGAATGAATATAATTTGCGAGTGTGTGTGTTTGTATGTGTGCAAGAGAGAATGAATGGGAGCTTGCCTAGTGAGGGAGCTAGTAAGAGTGAGTAGATACCATATGTGTATGTGTAGCAGTCCGTGACAAGGAATGCATGTGTATGTATGTGGGTGGGTGAGGGAGCATTGTGTGTATGGATGAGAGAGAGCATATGAATATGGGTGGGTGAGAGAGAACATCTAAATGCGTGTATGCGGATTTTTAGCAGCAGGCAGACGTTGAATTGTTTAGGGGTAGATTTTCAAATAGTGCGATTTGGCGTACTTTTGTTGGCGCATCAGGCGCAAACAAAAGTACGCTGGATTTTAGTAGATTTATTTATTTTATTTATTATTTTTGATATACCGAGTTTCATGATAGGAATCACATCAACCCGGTTTACAATTAACAATGTGGGTAAAGGCAGAGAGTAACAAAGTAGAGAACATTTCCCAATACAACAACAAATATAGTATGAAACTTAACAAAAATTAAAACAATATTTTGGATGTGAGAAAGTTACAAAAAACATGGACGCATAACTTGGAAATGAAAGGGGAGGAATTGTAGAACGACTATTAGCATTTTAACCAGCTGTATCAATTAATAAATAAGTATAATATTATAAAATATAAAATATAGATGTGTAGCAAAATGATCAGATATGATATTGTTGTGAAACATAATAAAATGTTGCTGTGACTGCGTGTGAATTTAGTGGGGGGGTTTTTTTTTTGTTTTTTTTTTTACAGTTCCTAACTTTTGTGTTTATGCTGATGATGAGTGGGGAATTTAATCCAGATCTGGGAAAGCTTTTTTTAGATAGTTTAGTTCCCTCCGAGGCCGCTCCGAAATCGGAGCGGCCTCGGAGGGAACTTTCTTTTGCCCTCCCCTCACCTTCCCCTCCCTTCCCCTACCTAACCCACCCGCCCGGCCCTGTCTAAAACCCCCCTTACCTTTGTCGGGGGATTTACGCCTCCCGGAGGGAGACGTAAATCCCCGCGCACCAGCGGGCCGCTAGCGCGCCGGGACGCGACCTGGGGGCGGGTCCGGAGGGCGCGGCCATGCCCCCGGACCGCCCCGGGCCGTAACCACGCCCCGGGCCCGCCCCCGAAACACTACGGCCTGCCCCGAAAACGCCGCGCTGATCGGGCCTGCCCCCCTCGACACGCCCCCGACATGCCCCCCTCAGAAAACCCCGGGACTTACGCGAGTCCTGGGGTCTGCGCGCGCCGGTAGGCCTATTGAACATAGGCGCACCGGCGCGCAGGGCCCTGCTCGCCTAAATCCGCCCGGATTTAGGCGAGCAGGGCTCTGAAAATCCGCCCCTTAATGTTTAGTAATGTCTAATTCCTTTTGTTTTTATTTTTTGTTTCTTATTTTTATTGTTATTAGCTTCTTTGATTTTTAGTTATTTTAATAATACTCTCAGGACTGGTTTTACTTTATTTTTAATTTTTAAATTCTTATCTTTTAACAGCTAAAATTTATTATTGTGCTTTTAAACTTTAAGCTGTTATCTCTTATTGAATGTATTTACTGTATTTCATTATTTGTTTTTAAATTGCAAACCGGTGTGAAGGCTATAGCCAATGCAGCGTTATATAAAAAAACAATAAACTATGTCCATGTAGGTGAGGAAGAGCATGTGTATGTATGTGGGTGAGAGAGAGCACATGTGTGCCACAACCCCCCTGTCTCTCCGCTTGCTATCCATGACAATCTGAGGGCATCTGGAAATCAAAAGTTCCAAGTATGGAGAGCGGGGAATCTTTTAAAGTCCTTACTAGTTTAAATTATTGGGTATTACTGCTGTCTGTTTTGAAATACTTTATAGGTGTTTGGAACATTTTTATGAGTTTATTCTATTTGTTAACCGTTTTGAAATATTGTTGCTGCTTTGTTACTCTTACTGTGGGGTATACTTGCCACTGTAAATGCCCCCCCAATCCTGCTCATGGAGTTCTAAGGGGGACCCCCTGCTCTGATAGGCACCAATAATGTGGACCTGTTTAAAAAAAAATGTTTGATTACCCCTGAGCTAAGTGACGCTGAATATCAACCTCTATCAGGCCGATGCAATACAGACACACTAAAAAAGTGCATCCAACCTGGACACTTTTTTTTTTTATGCATGCACAATCACCTCTCCTAGGTGCTCGATGCCATAGGCAAATGAGCTGCCACGCTGGAAAGGGCGTGCTAGGGAAAAACTGTGCGTACCTAGTGCATCCATGGTATTGGGCGCCCAGGAGAAGTGGCTGTGCACAGATTAGGAAAACGGACTCTCAATTTTAACATGGCCACTATATTAAGTCAGAGGAACTACAGAAAAGCAGCATTTTCTGCTTTTCTGTTAACCTTTGGGGCTCCTCAAGACATAACACCACCTCTGGGACTGGCGTTAAGTTTTTTAGAGGAAAAATGTGCACATCGAGCACACATTGTTTTGGTTTTTTTTTACATAAAGGGGTAATGGCTAATAGCTTCACCAACATGGCATTTACATGTGATTAGCGTTATTAGCTACTCCCTGGTTTGGACGTGTGTTTTGGATGCGCTTATCCCCTTATTGCATAAGGGTTTATGGTCGCATGTCCAAAGTGCGTGTCCAACCGTGGGTTAACCTGTGCGCTAGCCTGAGTGCACAGTATTGCATCGGCCTGTGTCTAAAACAAGGGAATTTTCAGCTAAAGACTGCATGTTTAGTGAATTTTGAAAATTCATTATACTTTTTGTGCGTCTAACATTAGAAACAGAACTTTGGACTTGCATGAACAATTGCACACCTTTGAAACTTTTGTCCAAAGTATGCGTTTCAGAACAGAGCAGGTATTATGAAAATTATTGTACACACCTCTGTTAATGTGCCTAAAATCTACCTGGGAGGAACAGCGTCTAGCAGTGAGAAGTACTTGATTTCCAGTGCCCTACATTATAGCCAGCTGTTTCCTGATTTATCTGTTTCTATGCTTCCTGAAAGTGTGCTAGGGATTACACAGAGCTGAGTAGCTTTGTGGTTGTCATGTTTTTATGTTACTCTTATCCCAGTGCTATTCACTTACGGTCCTTGAGGGCCACAAACCGGTCAGCTTTTCAGGGTATCCCTAATGAATATGCATGAGGCAATGCTGAACATCCATTCCAAATGACTCAAAGCCTCAAGGCCTGGATGCGGAGAAAAAAACATGTGGTAAGGCCTATATATGCATATATTTGACTAAAACTACATGTCTAGCTTTAGCTCCATTACTAAGATTTTTTGCCATTACTACGGTCTCAAACCCAATCATAACCCCACTAGCCTCTTATTATATTGTTGAGTTACACCCTGGGCATGTTCCCGCAGTTTCATGATCTTAGTTTTTTGCAATCCCTTGTTGTCTGCAATCCCTGGTTTGCTTTTTTCAGTTCAAGATCTGAGCGTATACCATCCCGTGTTCAATATATTTGCTCTCTCCGAGACACTGTTACTGTTACAATGTCAATGTTAACTGTTTCGTTTTTTATTGTAATCCCTAGTTCAATGTAATCTGCTCTCCTCTGAGGCACTGTTACTGTTTCAATGTAAACCGAATTGATTTGTAACTTCTTACAAGAATTTCGGTATATAAAACTGTTAAATAAATAAGTAAATAAATAAATAAATAAATAAATAAATATTGGGGGTAATTTTAAAAGGATTTGCTTGCGGAAAAGTAGCATATACCACAGCAATTTTCAAAAGTGCATTTATCCACACAAACCTCTTCAAAAATTACCTCATGTTTTTTTCACCACACTTTAGTGCCCAGGCCTCACAAAACAAATATCTAATGAAAGCAGCTTTTGAAAAACTTTGAGACAAAGAAGCAAACTTCATCATTAACTTGTAGTTTTCCCACTCACTGGAAAGATTTATTTGTAACTGTTATGAAACTGTTAACAGTTATGTAACTGTTATGAAACTGTTATGAAGCAAACTTCATCATTAACTTGTAGTTTTCCCACTCACTGGAAAGATTTATTTGTAACTGTTATGATGCAGTTAGGTACTATGCAGTATTAAAAGTCAAGTTTTCACATTAATGCAGTAATATTCGGATCAACGTTCAGTAGTGCAATGAGCAAATGATTTAGCTGACTATCTGTGATAATTTATCCGGCTAATTTTATTCAGCTGTGTCGCCCATTAGGAGCACCGCTGAATATAACTGGATAAAGTTTACCTGGTTAACTTTAGGACTGCTGAATGGCATAAGAAGACTTAGCCAGATAATTATCTAGTTAATTCTGCATACTGGATTTAGACGGATAAATTATCTGCCAAAGTAAACTCCATACCAAAACAGCCCTGGAAAACCTCCAAGTTCTCCGGATAACATTTATATGGCACAAGAGAGTTAGCTGGATAAATGGAGCTGTTCAGACCAGTGGGAAATTTAAAACCTATGGTTTGTCTAGCTAAATCCTGAACTTAGCCAGACAAACCATCTGAATATTGACTGCAATGAATATTCTTCATTTGTTTATTTCAGCATTCGAATTTACCGATTTTCTGTCTATTAGCAGTTTGCCAGATGTGCTGTTTTGATTTTTATTTTCAGCTAAAACCATTGCTTGGTATAATATCCAACAGAGAAATTCCCTGGAGGGACTGAGTGAAATAATGAAGTCATCTCACATTCTTAAAAAGAACAAAAATTCAAAATACACACAGATACTGTGGCATAACATTTTTTGGCAATAAAATCTGTAAATACAACAAATGGAAAAAAGAATTTATCTATTATGGCTGATTTAGCACTCAAATTTCTTGCTTTTGTGGGTTTAAGTTGTATTCTTAACAGTACCTAAATGTTTGTCCGTGTTGGTGTGTGGTTTTTTTTCTTTGATTTTAGCTTTTAAAAAAAAGTATGCAACCACAATGATTCCAGACACCCAATAAACAATAGCACAGAAACTTATTCTTTTCCTGTCAGTTTTATTCATGAAAGTAAAGCAGGGGTCAATGCAAGGAAGTTTTGTTTTTCATTTGCTCAGCAGTTGCCTCCAACTCCTTTAGGCATCCAGCTCAGTGGAAACTGCTTTCTATCGGGCTATGGTGCTGTGAGTTTCATGTGCAACTACCCACTCCCGATTTGGCTTTATCATTGCCGTGGCAGTCCTTGGTCAAGGGCCACAAACCACACCTCCCTGTGGAAGCTGGCTAATGGAGCACCCAAGTCTGATTACGAGGCATCAGCGATGATCGCTTCCTCCCCTAGGGGTTATGAATGCTGCCGCTGTAGCTTTTCCAGCTTCAGTCAACATAGGGAGCAGAAGACCTTAACCAAGAATCAAATCCAGGTTCTCTGTTTGATAGGATGAAGCATCACCATGGTGTGGGCAATCTTCAATTTCCACATGGAGCTTGCATTCCTGCATGCACTTTGTATCTGCAGAGCTGCAAGTGCAGTGTCCAAAGGGAAACTCCCTGCAGAGCTTCCCTTCGAAAATGTGGACGGTGTGCTCATAGCAGGCAGATCTGTACCTTTGTACGTTGCATCTCACATATGCAATATAAGCACAGAGGTCCTGATTTTCAAAAGCATTTACTCGTTTAAATGCACTTTACCCAGGTAAGTGGGCTTTTGAAAATTGTTACAATACATGCCATTGAATCATTGAGAGAATTTACCCATGTTAAGTGCACTTTACATGGGTAAATGGCTTTTGAAAACTGCTAGGATAGTGTGTTACATTTACATGAGCAGCTTCTTTGAAAATTCACCTGAGATTTGAAAATGAAATCTCTGCACACTCTCCTCCTCAGATCTAACTCAAACATTTTTAATACAGGTACAAGTAGGGATGTGGCCCACCATGGGAAATATCGTATTTCCCGCGGTTTGGGCCTTTGAAATTCGGGGGGACCCAAATTTCGGGTTAGTGCGCACTAACTCCCATTAGTGCACGCTAACATTTTAACGTTAGCGTGCACTAATGGTTTAATGGGACACAGCCAGCATGGATTTACTCAAGGGAAATGTTGCATCACAAATCCTCTACATTTTTTTTTGAAGGGGTGAATAAACATGTGAACAAAGGTAAACCGGTAGATGTGGTGTATTTGGATTTTCAGAAGGCATTCGACAAAGTCCCTCATGAGAGGCTTCTAAGAAAACTAAAAAGTGATGGGATAGGAAGTGATATCCTTTTGTGGATTGCAAGCTGGTTAAAAAACAGGAAACAGAGTAGGATTAAATGGTCTGTTTTCACAGGGGAAGAAGGTAAAAGGTGGAATGTGTCAGGGGTCTGTACTTTGACTGGTGCTTTTTTAATATAGTTATAAATGATCTGGAAAGGGGTACGATGAATAAGGTGATCAAATTTGCAAATGACACAAAATTATGCAGAGTAGTTAAATCTCAAGAAGATTGTGATAAATTGCAGGAGGACCTTGTGAGACTGGAAGATTTGGCTTCCAAATGGCAGATGAAATTTAATGTGGACACGTGCATGGTTATGCATATAGGGAAAAATAACCCTTACTGTAGTTACACAATGATAGGTTCTACCTTAGGAGTTATCACCCAGGAAAGAGATCTAGGCGTCATAGTGGATAATACATTGAAATCATCGGCTCAGTGTGCTATAGAGATCAAAAAAAGCAAACAATGTTATGAATTATTAGGAAGGGAATGGAAAATAAAACGGAGGATGTCATAATGCCTCTGTATCGCTCCATGGTGAGACCGCAGCTTGAATACTGTGTGCAATTCTGGTCACTGCATCTCAAAAAGGATATAGCTGCACTGGAGAAAGTGCAGAGAATAGCAACCAAAATGTTATGGGGCATGGAATGGCTGCCCTAAGAGGAGAGGCTAAAGAGGTTAGGGCTGTTCAGTTTGGAGAAGAGACGACTGAGGGGGATATGACAGAGGTCTACAAAATTATGAAAGGATTCTGTTACTTACTCTCTCAGATAATAAAAGGACTAGGGGACACTCCATAAAGTTACCAAGTAGCTCATTTAAAACAAACTGAAAAAAATTCTTTTTCACTCAGCGCATAGTTAATCTCTGAAATTCATTGCCAGAAGATGTGGTTACAGCAATTACTGTAACTGGGTTTTAAAAGGTTTGGAAAAATCCATAAACTGCTATTAATCAGTAAGGAACAGTATCGTGAGATCTCTCTAATTTCTGGGCACATGCCAGGCACTTGTGACTTGGATTGGCCACTATTGGAAACAGTCTTCATTATGTCTCTTATTCTATGTTTATCGTCGTTGTAGGGGGTATAGGTTAGGTTCAACTGGACTATATGAGGTTTCATGACTGTAACCTTGACTTTTTATTTTGTAGTTTAGGTTGATTTGTACCAGATGTTTCAGTGATGTTTGATTAAAATCCTTAATGAAGAATGTTTTTCTATGCGACAAACTAAACTGCTTTTGAAATCTGCCTTAAACAAGTAAAGTCCTTGTAAAAGCAGAATATAAATGCCTATTTAAATGATATCAAAATATTGAAAGAGAGCAAGAAGTGCTGAATGTATCCCTTACAGCTCTGTTCAACTTGTCTTTAGAGCTATAGATTATGAAAGATTAGGGAGAGCTGTAGTGCATGTTACCTATCTGTACCATACAGAAAAAAAGTGAGAAAACTAGACAGTATGGGAGTAGGAAAAAGTTGTCAGGTAGATGTAGGAACTGGTCAAGCAACAGTCAGTCCCTGCTGTTCGAGGTATTGTGATCAGTGAGGTACGTCAGGGCTCACTGCTATAGCTGTTTCATATCTATTAACAGTAATAAAGAGGGGAGAGGTGGAAAAATTCGCAGCCAATACAAAATCTGCAACAGGGCAGATACCAGGAGAGGTGGAAAAAATGAAAGATGAAATATTGAGATATGGTCAAAGCTTAGGAAGCTCTGCTCCAATACAAAAAAAGAAATAAAAAATGAGGGATTCTCTTTTAGGAGGGGTTTTGGGGTACAGAATGCATGGCTCAACAGGGCCATGTATAATAAATTTGGGGGAGGAGAGGCAGAGAATCGGCCCACAGGCCCCTTTTAAATCTTTATTTATTTGTTTGTTTGTTTTGACAGTGCTACCTCACCAGATATCCTTGACGATATCCTGTTAAGAAGCAACTTACCTGGCCATACAAGGTCGGATAACTTTAGACCTGCTCTGGTAGCTGGTGGCAGTTAAAAATCGGCTAGGTTAGCCAGATAACAATTCCTTCCCAAAATGCCCCTGGCTAAAATTTAGCAGGATAAGTAGCTCAATATTTAAAACTTGCCAGTTAAGACAGGTAACTTGTGAATTAACCATCTAAATGGCTTTGAATAGAGACCTCTAAAAGGTTAAGGAGTTTGTATAGCTGACTGCTAGGGGATATCTTTAGCAAAACAGGTGGTGGGAAAGGCAAGGAAGAATGATGAGAAGAACCTCAGTAGTGTAGGCAGTCAAGCTTGTACAGCTGACAGATGTGATATGATCTGAGCTACAGGAGTATAGGCAGAGCTAACTGGACAGAATGGGTGGGCCAAATGATCCTTATCTGCTAACATTTACTTTGTTATATTAACAAATTTTGACTTATAGAAGAGTTGAGAGAGTTTTAAGAACTGGTTTCTTTGACTGCATAATCAGTGGCATAAATATAAATATACACATATGGTTTAAATGCTAAAAGGCTTGATTTCATAGTCTTATAATATCATAATTCAGATGTAAGTATATAATTATAGGTCATCCAAAATCAGAGTTATGTAATTACACTGTCAACACACAGTTGCTAAAATACAAAAAATATGCTCCAACATAAAACTTTGAAAACAGAATTTACAGGCCGATCCAATACAGTGCACTCAGCCAAGCGCATTGTTTAACCCGTGATTGGATGTAGGTTTTGGACACGCGTCCATAACCCCTTATTCTATAAGCCCAAAGCAGGCGTGAATTTCTGAGCAGCACAAAGAAGTGTACAGAAAAGCAGAAAATACTGGGGCAGATTTTAAAAACCTATGCGAGTGTACAAATGTACGCCTGATTTTATAACATGCGTGCAGACGCGCGCATGTTATAAAATCAGGGGCCGGTGCGCGCAAGGGGGGTGCACACTAGTGCAACTTGCGCGCGCCGATTCCTTGGGGAGACCAGCTGGCTTTCCCTGTTCCCTCCCCCCACCTTCTCCTCCCTTCCCCTACCTGTCCCGCCCCCCAACCCGAAACCCTCTCCTTACCTTTGTTGTGGAAGTTATGCCTGCCAGAGACGGGCGTAACTTGCGCGTGCCGGCGCGCGATCCCCCAAGCCCAGCGGCCATACGGAAGCCTCTGGCCATGCCCCCGGACCGCCCCACCCCTCCCCTGCCCCGCCCATTTTTTCAAGCCCCGGGATTTACACGTGTCCCGGGCCTTTACACGCGCCGCCAGGCTTTTGAAAATAGGCCCAGTGCGTGTAACCCCCCCTATGTGCGTAGGGCTTTTAAAATCTGCCCCACTGCTTTTCTGTACTTCCTCTGACTTAATATCCTGGCGATATTAAGTTGGAGGAACAAAAAGAAAAGAATGTAAAAAAAAAAAAGTGTGCCAGCGGACAGGTTAGGAAAAGGGACGCTCATAAAATTGAGCATTTGTTTTCCTAAACTGCTGACAGCCGACCTGTCCTGGGCGCGCACACCAAGGAGGTGCTAGGGGTGCACATTTGTCCCTTGTGCCTTCTTGGTAGCGCAAACCCTTGTTTAAATATTCAATTGCGCAGCCAGGAGCCCATTTTCCGTGCTCCTTTATTGGATCGGCCTGTAAATCAGGAAGTTAGATCAACAGCAAACCTAGCAGTTAGCGCAATAATAATGGGCTGAAAACCAGGTAAGCTAGGGTTCAAATCCTGCTTTTCCCACAGATGATCTATGTACCCTTGGGCAAGTCACTTAAACCCCCATTGCTTAAGTACAAACTTGGGAAGAACTACCTACTGTATTTCACCTTTAGCTCAAGTTTCGAAAGGCAAGTAATCAAATCCAAAATCTAAATCCAATCCACTGATTCATCCAATTTTGTTTCTATAGACTTTGGATCCAATGCTCTAAAACTTACACTAAAAACTCTTTTCTTTAGCATGAATGTACTACATAATGCAACATGCACTAAAACATCACTTCACATGTGATGCACTAACTTTTATAGTGCCAATGCTAAAAAAGTAACCGTAATAGTGCAGCGAGGGAAAGGTAATGGAGAGTTAGGTAACAGCAGAGAGTTCTGGATGGTGATTAGTGTCTTTCAGGGGTCTGCGAAGAATAATGGGGTAGATTTTTAAAAAATACACCTGCATGTCCATGTGCGATTTTATAACATGCGCGCACCGGTGTGTGCATGTTATAAAATCCGGGGTGGAGCATGCAAAGGGAGGTGGAATAGTACAATTTTCACGCAGCGACGCATCGCAGACTTCCCCAGTTCCCTTCCAGTTAAAGAGCGGACTGAGAGGGAACTTCTCTACCCTATCCTCCCTTCCCTTTCCCCTCTCCTCCCCCTATCCCAGCTACCCCTATTTTTTTTTTTTTTGTACTTTTTGCTCCTCCAAAGGAGCAGTAGGCAAGTTGCATGGGCCGGCACGCAATCCCCTGGCACAGTAGCAAATGGCCGTTGTACCAGGCGCCTCCAGCTCCGCCCCACCCCACTCCCGGACCGCCCTTTGTCAAGGCCCAGCTCTTATGTGCGCAACAGGGGTTACACACACGCGGCCGGGCCCCTTCTAAAATGTGCACAGCGTGCACAAGGCCCAGCCACGCGTGTAACCCATTTTCTCTGTGCGCAGGGGATTTAAAATTTAGCCATATCTATTTAAAGGTTATTTTATTGTATTGATTTTGTGTTATTTTTTTTAGTTTGTTTATATATATAATTATGATTTTATTTTAATGCTGGTGCATGTAAATAGTGAAAGATGGAAAGTCAAGTACAAATAAATGTAAATATAAATGCACGAAGGCAATTCTCATGTACACTAACCCATTAAAATGTATGTACTAAGTGCTAAATAAAATGAGGATATATGGAGGAAGGAGTCAAGATGGCGGCGCACTAGCTGCAAGCTCCAGGACACTACCTGATTTTCTTCTGGTCTTTCGATACCTTGGTTTGGAAATGGCCCCAAAGCGGAAAGGCAGAGTTAGGATCTACCCCGCAATCCCTCCCCTGCCTCCTGGACAGCGTACCATTATGGAACTTGCGGCGGGCTTTCAGAAGTCGGAGGAGCGAGACCCCGCTGAGTTGACCGCGGGAGGAGCAGTGGCCTACTCTGGGGAAACCACCTTAAGCCCTCCAGAGTCGCGTACACCCCCAGCGCCGATTCCCCAGACGTTCTCGAGCCCGGTGTGTGCCGAATTGGACCTCAGAGATTTGAGCCAGGCATGTGCAGGGGCCACCGCGGGAACAGGGAGTGGAGATCAAGGCCTGGATGGAGGAAGGAAGGCTAACGAGCAAACGGCAAAAGAAGCATCAGGAGAGACTATTACCTCTGTTTTTTCTGGCAATTTGTTCGATCAGATTCCTCTAGAGCCGGGGGCCGTTAGCCCTATCTTCATAAAACCAACAACAGTAACGATGGACTCCTTTGTGGGAATTGGTTGCCAAACTGGGAATGGGACTTCAAATTTTTGCCCAGCAACAAAATATAATTTCCACTAAAGTAGAAGCTATAACTCAGGACTTTAACTCCAAATATCTGGATCATCAGCAGAGAATTCAAGAACTTGAGGACAAAGAAAAGAGAATACAAGAAACTCAGTCAGCTTTGATTCAAGAGCACCAAGTTTTGAACAGGAAAATGGAACAAATAGAGAATAAGCTGAGACATTTAAACCTAAGGTTTCTAAACTTTCCCAAGGTGTTAGGAGAGCAGCCCAGATCGACACTCCGCAAGTATCTGATTGATGTTTTACATGTGGCTCCAGAAAGTATTCCAGTGTTTAATCGAGTGTATTTTCTTCCTTATACTAGAGTAAAAGATAATGCTGCCTCTCAATCTATTGACTTGGAAAATTTGACTGCATTTTTGAAACCTCAACGACAGAAATTACATAAAGATCAACTCTTCTTGTTTCCTTTATATACGAGCAAGATGTAACATTGATAATGAGAAGTTATTTCCAAAATATGGGAGTTGAATTCTTGGGGAAAGCAGTTCAAATTTTCCCAGATTTGGAAAAAGTAACCCAGGAAAGGAGGAGAGGGTTTCTAGCCTTGAGGCAGGAGGCCCGCTCTTTGGGAGCTAATTTCATGCTTAGATACCCATGTAGGTGTATCTTGAAGTTGGAAAATGTGACTTATGTGTTCTTTATACCAGAACAGTTAAAATCACTGCTAGAAAATAGGAAGAGATTGCTCCCAATACCCATAGTCCAGGAAAGTTTTACTAGCGATTGAAAGAATGTACAGCTTTATAGATGCACTATAGCTTTCTTCATTGTATTTATTTTTCTTTTTTTTCTCCACTAATAATTGAGCAATATCGCACCGTGAGACAGCATGGCGCATGCTATCACATGGTTTCAATGCCGGAAATAACTACACGTTTTTTCCTGGCGTTAAGCTGTATGATATGCCCATAAAGCTGTAATACAATTCGCAATAAATTTTTTGCATTGCATTTCGGCCATTTGTAGGCTTCAGAAGGGGTGAGGGAAGAAAGGAAGAAGGGGAGAAGGGCGGAGAGGAGAAGATTGGAGTGGAGTACAGAGAGAGAGAACCTCTTAGGAGGCCCTCACAGGGGCCAATGCAAAACAGTGTGCTCACACGAGCGCACTATTTAATAGGCGATAATCCACCCCCTAATACTATAGAGGGATTAGTGACTATTTAACCCTCGTCCGATGCGGAGTGAATGAGTTAGTGCTCATCACATGCAAATGCATGTGAATGAGGCTATTACTCATTCAGTACGCATTCAAAAAAATAAATGTGCATCTCAGATACACATTTATCGCTCAGATATTAACGCCTGCCTGGAGCATAATAATAATTAATAGCTGAGCGCATGTAAAAGAAGTACAGAAAAGCAGAAAAAACTGCTTTTCTGTACTTCTTCAATAAAAAAACAAACAAAAAAGAAATACCTCGGCAGACCGCCGAGTTATTGAAAACCGAAGCCGGTAAACTCGGCGTCCGGTTTTATTACTGGCAGACGGCCAGTTATGAAAACAGATGCCGAGTTTACCGGCGTCGGTCATCATAACTGGCAGCTGCCGCGGGGTTGCGTTAGCAAGGAGACGCTAAGGTCGCGCAAGAGACCCTAGCACCTCCTTGCTAGCGCGACCCCCTAATTTGCCTATTGCATGGTGCCTCCCTTGCGGGCGCCATGCGTGCATTAAGAAAGTGGCGCTGAAAAGTCAGCGCCCACTTCCCGCGAAAATTATTGCATCGGCCCCACAGTATGCAACTATTTATTTGCCTACAGGAGGGCCATTCTAATAGCCTGAGGTGAGGTGGTGGTGGTGGTTTAGGGTTCAGGGGCCAAATCCTATGTTCCACTTAGGACTAGGTCTAAGATAGTTTCCCCTCTTGTGGTTTTTATACCAGCTGCTCCTTGAAGCAGTCGTTATTTTCATTTAGGGTTTTACTTCCTTAGCATGTTCTGATGTAACATTCAATTGGGGTAACTAAATTACCCATTATTATTGTACTGAATTTGTTAGGTTCCCTAATTTCTTTTTGCATTTCATTGCCTGTTTGTTCATTCTGGCCAGGTGGACGGTGCTATTTTATTCCCCTTTTCACCTGAATTTCTATCCATAAAGATTCAACATTGCATTTTGTTTCCTGCAGAATTTTTATCCTGTTTGACTCAAAGCCCTCTTTAATATATTTATTTATTTTATTTATTTATTTTAACATGTTTTGTATACTGTATATTCGGTTTTGCCATCATAACGGTTTACAGGGCAGGAAAATTAGGAGAGTAACAATAGAGTTTTAACAAAGAGATTCAATAAAGTTGAGTAACTGAGTAATATAGTGCCAATTCAACACCAATTTGAGCTAGCCCATCATTTCAATGTAATTTGTAGCTGGCAGCACAGTCTTCCATTGGTTATCCTCCTTTCTCCAGGTCTCTGAGATGCCAATTATATCTACCTCTTCATTCAGTGCTATACAGTCTAACTCTCCCATATTATTTTTTAGACTTCTAACATTTGTATACAGATATTTGAAAATATGCTTTTTGTTTGTATTAACAACCTGTTTTTCAAATGACAGAAGTAATTTGGAATCTTTCTGCTCTGCCTGCTCTTTTTTTTATAGGCACCTGGGCCACTTTAGTATTTATTGCAACCTCTCTATTGGGATGCCCTAAGTTACTTGCATAAGAACATAAGAATGCCATAATGGGACAGACCAAGGGTCCAGCAAGCCCAGTCTCCTGTCTCCAACAGTGGCCAATCCAAGTCACAAGTACCTGGCAAGTACCCAAATATTAAATAGATACCGGCAACAAGCAATGGCTATTCTATAGCAGTTTATGGACTTCTCGTCCAGGAACTTATCCAAACCTTTTTTAAACATAGCTACAACAGCTGCCTTAACCACATCCTTTGGCAATGAATTCCAGAGCTTAATTGTGTGTTGAGTGAAAAAGATTTTTTGCAGATTTGTTTTAAATGTGCTATTTGCCTACTTCATGGAGTACCCCCTAGTCCTTGTATTATGCAAAAGAGTAAATAACCATTTCACTTTTACCCATTCAAGTCCTTTCATGATTTTGTAGACCTCTATCATATCCCCCCCCCCCCCAGCCATCTCTTCTCCAACAGCCCTAACCTCTTTAGCCTTTCCTCATAGGGGAGCCATTCCATGCATTTTATCATTTTGGTTGCCCTTCTCTGTACTTTCTCCAATGCAACTATATATATATTTTTTAGATGCAGCATTCAAGATGCAGTATTCAAGGTGCAGTCTAATCATTGAGCGATACATAGGCATTATGAATTTTTCCGTTTTATTTGCCATTCCCTTCCTAATAATTCCTAACATTCTGTTTACTTTTTTGATTGCCACAGCACACTGAACAGACGATATCTTTTTTTTTCTGGATGGTACCTTCTAAAATGGAACTTAACATTGTGTAGCTACATCGTGGGTTATTTTTCTCTATATTCATCACCTTGCACTTGTCCACATTATAATTCATCTACCATATGAACGCCCAATCTTCCTGTTTTGCAAGGTCCTTGCTCTGTTAGCTTCCTTCAGAGATACATCATTCTGAACCATGCACTTCTGTTACTGCCAACCCCAGCACATTCATCCTATTGACAGTAAGGAGGGAAAACTTGCAAGCCCCGAAAAAGGAAGATACAGGTACCTGACCATTCTCCTTTTTTGACCACCCTTTTAGTGTTGGGGCAGCAATAGAATGACAATACAGTCTGTGAAGGTCTCAAAGCAACAAAAATGTTGCCATTTTATTCATTTTATTTAAAAAGTTTATATTCCGCTTATAGTGATAACTCATATTAAGAGAGTACAATGCTCAACATAAAACTATATAATAGAAACATAGAAACATAGAAATGACGGCAGAAGAAGACCAAACGGCCCATCCAGTCTGCCCAGCAAGCCTCACACATTTTTTCTCTCATACTTATCTGTTTCTCTTAGCTCTTGGTTCTATTTCCCTTCCACCCCCACCATTAATATAGCGAGCAGTGATGGAGCTGCATCCAAGTGAAATGTCTAGCTTGATTAGTTAGGGGTAGTAGGGGTAGTAACCGCCGCAATAAGCAAGCTACACCCATGCTTATTTGTTTTACCCAGACTATGTTATACAGCCCTTATTGGTTGTTTTTCTTTTCCCCTGCCGTTGAAGCAGAGAGCTATGCTGGAAATGCGTGATGTATCAGTCTTTCTCCCATGCCGTTGAAGCAGAGAGCCATGCTGGATATGCATTGAAAGTGAAGTATCAGGCACATTTGGTTTGGGGTAGTAATATAGATACTACTTTAAGACAAACCAAAGAATATAGATACTACTTTAAGACAAACCAAAGAATAGTTGACATCAAAGAAGCTATAGATCACCAGACAGCTGTTTGTGCAGAAGCCTCAAATGCCAGGCATGGTTATTGGACAGACTAACTACAGCTATGACAGCTTTGACCATTGCCATAATCCAGTAAATCAAGTTCATGCAACTGACGCCACCTTCATGTGCTCCACCCCATGCTGTCCACTCAAACCCAGTCATGCAGGAGGTCAATATTCAGAGTCAGTTCTCTGGCTAAGTTCAGACTTAAAGAATATAAAAAATACACCAAACAGTACAGCGAACTGTTAAACTAGACAAAAACAATCAAGAGCTTTACCAAACAGTACAGCGAACTGTTAAACTAGACAAAAACAATCAAGAGCTCTTGTTTGTTAAGTTCAGACTTAGCCAAACAAATGATAGGATTTGAAAATTCCTACTGGCTGACTGCCTCAGAGTTATCTGGCTAAATAGTTAGCCAAATAACTTGGAGGCATTCCAGAGGTGTTTCTAGGTGGCGTTAAGTTAGCTGGATAACTTATTCAGCTAACCCTGGTTGTGCCAGAGAATGGTTCTAAAGTTACGTCAGATAAACATTAACGGGCGGATTTTGAAAGCCTTGCGCGCGCCTATTTTCCATAGGCCGCCGGCGCGCGCAGAACCCCGGGACTCGCGTAAGACCCGGGGTTTCTGAAAAGGGGCGTGTCAGGGGCGTCGCCGAGTGACGCCGCGTTTGGGGGGCGTGGCGCCGGCCCGGGAGCGTTCCGTTCCGGGTTGGGTCAGGTCTCGGTGCGCCAGCAGCCCGCTGGCGCACGTGGATTTACGTCTCCCTCTGGGAGGCGTAAATCCATGGATAAAGGTAGGGGGGGGTTTAGATAGGGCCGGGGGGGGGGTGGGTTAGGTAGAGGAAGGGAGGGGAAGGTGAGAGGAGGGCGAAAGAGTTCCCTCTGAGGCCGCTCCGATTTTGGAAACGGAGGCAGGCTGCGTGGCTCGGCGCGCGCCGGCTGCCCAAAATCGGCAGCCTTGCACGCGCCGATCCAGGATTTTAGAAGATACGCGCGTATCTTATAAAATCCAGCGTACTTTTGTTTGCGCCTGCTGCGCAAACAAAAGTACGCGATCGCGCAGTTTTTAAAAATCTACCCCTAAGGTAGCTAGGTATTTTCAGCAGCAAGTCCGCATCACTGGAAATCCTACCAAAGTTAGGCAGAGAAGTTTATGCAGCAAACTTTACCAGCTGCCTAGTGGGTGAATATGGACTCTCACATTTTTACTTACCGAGGTATATGGATTGATTGTATTACTCCTGGCTCGGTTATGGGAAGTGTTTCATTTTGGGGGAGAGAGAGTTATATTTAGTTGTTTTATTTGGCGGTAGTTGATGTGATTGTCTAAATATTATATTTGTGATTTTTTTAATATTATATTTCGCATTTTGTGATCAATGTTGAGAGTTGTTCTGAACAATGTTTGGAATAGTGGATTAGAAAAAAAGTGGATATGGATTTGAATTATGCAAAGACTGAGACTCGCTCCCATGAGGAGCTGTGAATGTTGCCTCCACAGCCCCAGTTAATCTGGGAAGGCCTGACCCAGGAAATCAAACCCTGATTGCCTTCTGGGCCAGCCCAACCATATAATATTTACACCTGAAGTATTTCTTAGCATAAATTGTACAGCAGATTTGCATTAGTCTGCTAAGTCTGCCTTCAGATTTTTTGGGGAAGGACTGGAGATGCTGTGGCGGCGGAGTTCACAAGCCCACAGGGAAAAGGAGTTCCAGACACTGCTTAAGAGGAACCCCTAGTAGCCAGACTCAGAGGGCAAGTATGCTTAGTTCTAGAGCAAAAGATGTAGTCTGTGGCCCCTGGCCAAGGAGAGTCACTGCAATGACTGCGCTAGATAGAAGAAAAGGGGTGGGGGGGGACGGACCCCGAGTAGCTCAGAATGAAAATTACAGCATCAAAGTCCCAGTTCTGATTGAGCTGAAAACCCAAAAGGAGTATGAGAAAACAGCTGTGTTTAAAAAAAAAAAAAGGAAAGAAAAACAGCACAAATAAATGGGTTATCCTAAGCAAATCTGTATTATTTATTATACATGATTATTTCCCCAATACAAACTTCTGAAACAAACAAAAAAAAAGAAGTAAACTTTGTAAGAAAGAGAGGTCTCAGTGATTCATACAAATTCCCAGTTTACCTAGCTGCAGAATATACAGGTGACATATTGTGTAGATGCTACATTCACAGAGAAAACAGAGGGTAGGAGGCAGACTGAATAATAATCAACTTCTTCCATGGAAAACAAGTCTGCACACTATATTAGCTGAATAAGTGACAGTTTCATGAATGGATAACATTTTCTACTTAAATGTTAGGTTATACTCAATCCCTCTTGCACTACAGCTTTATTACTAAAAAAAAGCTTTAATTTTATTAATTTTCTCTAGTTAGAGAAGGTCTATGGGTAAATGTGGCCAGGTATTTACAAGTGTCAGCAATTCTCAACTCCATTCCTTGTGATCCCCAAAATAGATCTGGGTTTCAGGATAACCACATTGAATGTGCTCAAAATAACTGCATGCATCTGGTCTATGAAACAAGCGAATTTACACATTTTCAGAAGCCTTAAAATGAGACCTGGTTTGAGGGCCAAAGGATTGGATTTGAGTAATACTGGCATGAGCTTTGCATCAATGGAAGGCCCTTATTGTGTTGAAAAAGAAAGATGTATGGTTTATT